>NC_065583.1:72217306-72517306 GCF_024542745.1 Macaca thibetana thibetana
CTCTCTCCTCTCTCTCTCTCTCTGCTCTCTCTCTCTCTCTCTCTCTCTCTCTCTCTCTCTCTCTCTCTCTCTCTGCCTCTCTCTCTCTCTCTCTCTCTGCCTCTCTCTCTCTCTCTCTCTCTCTCTCTCTCTCTCTCTCTGCCTCTCTCTCTCTCTCTCTGCCTCTCTCTCTCTCTCTCTCTCTCTCTCTCTCTCTGCCTCTCTCTCTCTCTCTCTCTCTCTCTCTCTCTCTCTCTCTCTCTCTCTCTCTCTCTCTCTCTCTCTCTCTCTCTCTCCTCTCTCTCTCTCTCTCTCTCTCTCTGCCTCTCTCTCTCTCTCTCTCTCTCTCTGCCTCTTCTCTCTCTCTCTCTGCCTCTTTCTCTCTCTCTCTCTCTGCCTCTCTCTCTCTCTCTCTCTCTCTCTCTCTCTCTCTCTCTCTCTCTGCCTCTCTCTCTCTCTCTCTCTCTCTGCCTCTCTCTCTCTCTCTCTGCCTCTTTCTCTCTCTCTCTCTCTCTGCCTCTCTCTCTCTCTCTGCCTCTCTCTCTCTCTCTCTGCCTCTCTCTCTCTCTCTCTCTCTGCCTCTCTCTCTCTCTCTGCCTCTCTCTCTCTCTCTGCCTCTCTCTCTCTCTGCCTCTCTCTCTCTCTTTTTCTTTCCTTCTCTACATTTCAACACTGACTACAGATAACAGTTCAAACACTTCCCTCGTACCCCTCACCCCCCACCGCACCCCACACTTAATCTGATCTTCTACTTTTATTCCTCACCGAGAATTTGATCGGAAACCAGAGAATGTGAGTGCTGGGAGCAACTTTAGAAACCATGTGAGAAACCTTAGATTCGAGGTTCGGACTCTTGAATTCAAGGAAATGTATGAGCACACACCCTCAGAACATGTACATTAAAGCGTTTATACAGAACCCCTTGGATCCCACAAAAATCTGGTTTTCTTGGGCTTGGAGGACAGAGTGACTTGTTCAAGAGCAGAGTGCAAGTTGGAGTTAGGACTCAAGCCTGAAGTACAGGACGTCCTCGATAAGTCCAGAGTCTATTACTTACAGCCTTGCTGCTGTTGCTTTTTTGGCATGAGGGTCTTGAAAGATATTATCTAATAGACAGAACAGTCATGAAATTATTCCCCGTTCAAATATTCTCCATTTAGTGTTGATTCCCACCAGTCACATCAGTGTCTTTATTTAGGTTCCAGTATGATTGGTGGTCTGGAATATTCAACAATGCACTGTTAATATAATGTCAATTGATCTGAAAAATAAAAATGTAACTCTTGTGAAATAGTCAGGATTGCATAGAAGTGATGTCTGATGGAAGTGATGTTATAGAACTGCTCAAAATTGCACATGTGAGGCTTTGAAAAGTGGGGCTAAATCATCCTCTTAGTGGTCATGTTGTAAAAAATCAAGCATTAAGTAAAATATGGTATATGCTGAACTACAATTTTGTTGGAAAGTTATACCAAAATCTACAATTTTTTAATTCTATCAAACCTTTGTTTTCATCACTAACTATGAAATTCTGGTTGCTACTGTAAGTGAGTTCACCTTAAGTAGCTTTTGTTCTTTTACCCATTCTTAGATAATGAATATTTCCTGTATTTCATTCCAACTTCAAGAAGCAGACGCTTTTAGTGTTGATCTTTAGCTACACCTTTCTTACTCCAAATCACAAAGTTCCTTGAAAACTCATTTTACAAATCTCTGGGATTTTTTTATCAGGTTCTTAGATATGGAGTGGTGATGATGACCCCTGGGAAATAAAATTGTTGTGCTACAAATTGAGTACATTTTGATTAACTCGGAACATTTCTGAAATTCCATGTGCAGCGTAACTCAGTATTCTGAAAAATGAATGAAACCAAAGGGCATAGACGGGAAATAGATGAATTCTAGGTTACTTATTGAATGTGTCTTACAGATTTTTATAAAGTCTTATGTATTTTGGATACTTTGTGACTATGCATGCTTCTGTTTCTAGATATTTTAATGATTAATTAATCTGCAGTATAAAACAAAGACATTTATGCTGTTTGATAATCTAAGAACAGACAACAAAATTACCTTTATAACTAGATTATTTGGGTTTACCGAGCAGAATAGAATTTCCATTAATTTGAACTAGGAAATAACTAGCAATTTCTCACTGGCTCTTCATAATGGCAATCAAATCCACAGACTTGTATTGAGGCACGTCAGGCATCTCTCCTGCTTAGCTGTTCAAGATTTCCAAAGTGTTTTTGCCCCAACACATTTAAGCCTGAGTGTCAGTGGTAACATAGGCCTATTGGTAGGGTACATTGTAACTTAAACTGGTGCAGTTTTGAGAGGGGCATTGACTCTTAATTACACTGTGACAACAGCTATAAACAAGGACTGTCCCAGCGAACAAGAACTTGTGGCTACTCTACTTTCTAATGACCTGTTTGTTGCTCAGCAACCAGAGAACCTGACTCTCATTATTTACAAAGCCCCCAATGTGCACTCAACCCCATCTGCCTGAGACCCAGGTCCTACCTTATTTGGGGATGCTGCCTTTGAAGGCAGCCTCCCCAGGAGCCCAGTACACACAGAAGGAGGCAAGCTATGCTGTCAAAGGGTCAGACAGGGTCCCAGCCCTCTGGGCTCTCACCTTTACTTACTTCCTTGTCCATTTTGATTAAAACACTTCTAAGAGTGTTTTAATCACTCAAACTTCTAAGAGGTCAAGGCTGAAGATTTAGCAGGATTAAAATGGGCTAAATCTCATCTGAATACAGAACATGTGTCTGTGTGTGTCTGTGTGTGAAATGATGAAATGGGGAACTAAAATGGAATATTACGATTTCTGCTCTTTCACTAATGGTGAAAACCATTTCATTAAGGCTGGCCAGTTTCTCCCCTGTTTCTCCTATGTAAAATGGAGGTGGCGATAACCTGTATCTGATAGGCTTGTGACAAGGTCTCAGACTGCTCATTGTCCCCTACATCTAGTCTCCTCTTCCTTCTTGTAACAAAACTCACCAAGTTTTAATTGGGCACACATTCCCCAAACTAGCTTCTCCTATCTCTCTCGTGAAGGCAGTGTATGCAACTTCCCATCATGTCTTCCTAAGGAAGTTTTGGGCTCTCCACTCCCTCTTTCCCCCTTTCAACTGGCTAGGAAATGCCAACAACTGGGACAGCCAGCTTGGATCCAAGGATGGACATCACTTTCTGACTGACAGACACTGAATTCTGTAATAACACGTGAGAGAAAAGTGTTTACTTAAGCTACTGTATTTGTGGGGGCTGGAGGCTTCCCAATCACAGCCATAAATCATATAAGCAGCAACAGTGGATTTGTAAAGCCAATGACTTAGCTTCAAGAGGTATATGTTACAGTCCTGTTGCTTGCATATCCTTGGATATCTTTTTTTAAGGTCCGGGATACAAGTGCAGAATGTACAGGCTTGTTACAAAGGTATACATATGCCATGGTGGTTTGCCGCACCTGTCAACCCATCATCTAGGTTTTAAGTCCTTTTTGCATTAGGTATTTGTCCCAATGCTCTCCCTCCCCTTTCCCCCCACTCCCCCGACAGGCCCCGGTGTGTGATGTTCCCTTCCCTGTGTCCACATGTTCTCATTGTTCAACTCCCACTTATAAGTGAGAACATGTGGTATTTAGTTTTCTGTTCCTGTGTTACTTTGCTGAGAATGATGGTTTGCAGCTTCGCGGTGATTCCTCAAGGATCCAGAACCAGAAATACCATTAGACCCAGCAATCCCATTACTGGGTATTTACACAAAGGATTATAAATCATTCTATAAAGACACATCCACACATATGTTTATTGCAGCACTATTTATAATAGCAGAGACTTGGAATCAACACAAATACCCATCCTTGGACATCTTTAAGCTTTGCTCATCTTGAAATATAAGTACAAATAACACTTGAAATATGGGCGAGTATAAAATATTGAATATACCCTACTGTTATTACTTTTCCGAGCCAGGTTTCATCTCCATGAATTCATTCGTTTGAAAAACATTTAAGGAGCCAGATACTACTTGAGGCACAGTTATCTAACATTGCATAAGATAGCAAAAGTTTCCAACCCTGATGTAGACAGAGTAAAACAATAACAAATACCAGACAGTGATGAATCTTACAGTGAAAATAAGACAAGATGGTGATTCAGAGATTGAGTGGGGAGCCATGATGGGCATGATCAAAGGACTCAGACATTTCTGTTGAGTGTATAACAGGAGCCAGTCTGTGAAGATCTATAGGGAGAGGATTCCAGATGGAAGACCTAGGGCAAAGAACCTATGGGGGAAAGAATGTAACTTGTCAAAGAAAAAGCCAGTGTTTTTGGCTGGAGCTGAGTGAGAACATGGTATATAGTCGAAAATCAAATCAGAGGTAGAAGGGGGCCACTGTCTGTCTACATAGTTCATGGATTCCAGGCAAATGAGAAGTCATTAGGGCGCTTTTAACAGGGATAATACAGAGACAGCACCCCATGCAGACTTCCTCAGATGCGAATACTACACCTAAGTGCAGGCAGCTCATGTGGAAACCAATTTTACAAGTTGGACAGATTCTTCAAATGGGGACCAGGTTCTAGCTGCCAGGCATCTGAGAGCACATGAGGATATCGGAAAATGTTTTAACCCAGGGCTGACACTGTTGCTAATTGTCCTTTATCCTCAAGGAGGTTAGTAGCTTGGAATTTGATGTCAGAAACAACTGGCTTTGAATCCAAGCTGCTGTACCACTAGATGTGACCTTAGATAAAACACCCTGCCTCTGAGTTTCACTTGTCCTCATCCATAAAATGTGGGAAATAATAGCCATCAAGGCAGTGCTGTAAGGCCTTGACAAAAGATTATATGTAAATCGCCTGCACATTGTAAAGACTCAGTAAAAAGGTATATGTATTTAAAATTTTTGTACAGTCTTAGAACTCATTAAAAAATCATGAGGCCAGTCCCTCACTCCACAGAGGTGCTAAGACAGGAACTGAAGAGTTCAGGACTCTCCTGCCACCCCACCTGGGACCTGTTAAAATCCTCTTATGCTCCCACCTGCACCCACCTTCCTCCAGAGCCCACACTGCCTTCTCCCGCCTCCGAACTCCAGTCCCACTGATGCGCTCTGCAGTGCTCTGCCTGGCAGCTTAGCGCTTATTTTGGCATTCTGTGTGGTGATGCCTTGTCTTCCCATTCAATTAAGAGCACCCTGAAAGAAGGGACCATTTTCCATGCTTCACCTGTGTCTTCCAAGGTGCTTTCACTTATAGGTGTTTAGCAAGTAACATGTCTGAATGAAGGAATGAACAAAGATGAATGGGAGCATTCAGTGGATCACCCCTGTCTCCCTCGATCCTCGTCACTTGCTGCATATCTTCCATTTGCCTTGGGATCCTGTGGCCAGCCTGCTGTGTGCCTCTGGAGGCTACCTCAGCGGGCTCCCTTGCCTTCTGGCTTCTGATGGGGTTCGGCTGACAGGAGCTGCTGGCAGGAGACGAGAGTGGGCAGAGGGCGAGCTCTGGGCTAGGACAGCTCCACTTGCAGCTGTTCTTCCTGGGGTGCTGTAACTGCTCCATCCCCTCTCTGACCAAGAGTAGTGACTCCCTGCTGTTGCTAGCCCTGGGAATTTCCTTGCAGTTCCTAACAACCTGCCCACAACACTGTGAGTAGTTTTTAAAACTCTTCAAATTAGCTCTGCCATCTTTTCCCCCAAAGAAAATGATATATCCCACACATTATGTCAGACAAATATACCACACCAGGTAGAACTAAATGTACTCTAGTCTAGAGGAGGATTTGGACTTTTTATTCTAGGAGAACAGATGCCACTGCTTCCCTTGGTAAACCAAGGGACACCTACCAGGTGTCTGTGAGCCTGCTATGACTGAGACAAACAAATTCAAATGAAGCTGTTCATTGTCTTTAACTGAGTTGTTGGTGGGAATTGCAGAACTTAGCAGACATGAACCATTGCTGACAGTTAAATGTTTTTTACAAGAATAAAATAAGTTGCTTCATGGAAGAAACTAAAAATACTTTTGAAAGTATATATTGTGCATGAGTTTTTCTACTCCATGTTGCCAGGCTGTGGGTGTTAAACACTTTAGAAGATTTGGTCTGTCATGTTTAGACAGTGGGTGGCAAAAAATTCTAGGTTTAAAAAAAATCAAGATATCTACTCCATTGTCTCCTAAGTGTAAATTGTAAAAGATTGTTTCCAAAAACTTTTTTGCTGGGCATGGTCAAGACCAACTGACCACTCCTAAGGAAGGACAGGTTATCTGTGAAATAGATCTTCAAACCATCCCCATCCTGGCACTCAAGTCTCTACCTTGATCACTCTTGCAACTGATGGCCATGAAGACAGGGCATTCTCTGTCAAATACAATCTTACAAAGGGTCAAGGAAGGTCCAGTGAATTTGGATTTCTATAGGGAAAAAGCTGTACTATATTTTTCATTTGTAACATTGATCTGTCCGAAGATGAGAGTGTTATTAAAGATCAATGAGAAGTGAAAGGAGGAAGAGAAGACAAGCAGGCTTTTGATCAATTAGCCCAGAAGTCACATTGCACTGACACCGGCTTAATAAATGTCTCTTTGGTTCCCTGATTTGACAGCATGGAGCTCTGGACACTGCATGGAGCACCTACTTGCTGTGTAGTGAAGAGCCCTACCCCACTTGGCACTGGCCCACCATCTGCTCTTCCCTACCACCTTCCCAGCTTCCTGATATGGATGATACGCAGTGGCCTGTGACTCAGTTTGAGGCTGAACCAAGTGACCTCTCCCAAGATGAGCACAGCTCGCAGGCCACCAACTCTTCTTGGTGCTCATTGCTCTGGTGGGGAGGGGACATTATGCTGGGTCAGGTGCTGCATTCACTGCACATTCCAAGTCTCGTGAGAAGCAGCCACAGGCTAGTCACATATTTCCCTTCTCTTCCCAGCTGTAAAGCCAGTTATTTTCTATTTATTCAATCGAAGTTCTAGGCATTGGGGAATATATCCTTGACCCAATCAAATTAGTTCTCTCTCATTCCAGAGAGGGGAGTTAGGTAATAAATGAACAAGACAACTACAAAGTCCAATTACCTCCCTGTTCCCCAATTTTTATATGTGAAAATTAAAGCCAAGCCCTTGACCACCGCCACTACAACAACCTCTGCTGCCAGACACAGCCACGCCCTATCCTAGAGAGACACTGAAGTCAGACCTGAGAAAGCAGTCTAAATTGCAGATGCATCTAGGGGCTGAAAGTTAATATAGAATCTAGTGCCGTCAGAGCATCTGACCTGTAGGCAGGACTTAGCCCTCTTGAGCACGGAGAAACCCATATAGTTTCCAGAGATTCCTGGAGGGGAATGTTTGTGTCTGTCCTCAGTAACATAATTGAAGTTAGATGACTTTCAGTGATGAGGTACTTGTCTTGTGTCTAAACCAAACTCATTTTATCTTGTGCTGTTCTCAGGAGGAAATGAGACCAGCTGTTCCCTTTAAGGAAACAAACTTTCATATAATTGTGGGTTAATAGCACATAATCCCCTAAATTTCTTCCTAGTTTCATGCCTCTATATTATGCAAAACAAGGTTTTAGCAAATGAGTATTACTTGGAAGGGACTAACCTGGAGCTGTTAGTTGTCGGTTTACCACCCTTTGGAGAGAGCCTGGCTGAAAGTAAAGCCAAGACCAAGGAAAGCAAAGCTTAGGCATGGAAAAAGAAACAGATCTGATGATGGAGGTATTATTGTTACTGTCGTAGGCATCTGGAGCAGAAATTCCATCTGGAATGACAGCTTAGAATTAGGTGTTATGGGTGGTTCCCAATGCTGGTTGCCCATCTGAATTGCCTGGGGAGTTTATAAAGGACATATATTTAGAGCTTCCCATCTTGGATATTCTGATTATGAATTCTGATGTGGGGCCCAGAAATCTTCAGTTCAAAGAAATTCAAGTGATTCCGAAGTGCAGGCAGCTTCAAGAACCATTGCTCTGAGCCAATTTCATCCTCCAATATGGAAGAACATCTGCGACACCCCACGGAAACATCAGCGCCATGGAGTTCCCAAGGTCATTCCTCCCACTAGTGGGCAACTCCAGGTACAAACTGCATCCTATTATAATGCTAAAATCAATCCCTTTGTACTTCTCTACTTTAATCCTAACTCTGTGCCCAAGAACAGTATAGGATCAGTTTTTTCCCCCTCTTTTTAAAAATCGTTTTTGTTTTGCAGCTGGGGTGGGGAGGAGGAAAGGCCCCTCAGCTCTTTCCTCATTGGCGGTGTTTCTGGACATTGTCCAGAATGGTAATGAGTGTTTGAAATGTGCTCTATGAAGCCATGCTTGCTGGATAACTTAGATACTATTTGGATAGTATTCCTAGTAACACCCACAATTCAGAACAGCCCATGCTCCTTAGTTCTCCTTAGTTCCCCTTCTCCAGTGCCCTGGACCCCTATTTCTCCTTGAACATCAACATTAATATTTCCATCTTCTCCAGGGCACACTTTTTATTAGATTTATTGTGCCACAGGAATGGCCATTCAAGTCCTGTTGCAGAAAGGTATTCAGCAAATGTATAAAAGGTTGGACAAGGTGAAGGAGAAGCAGGAGAACTGTCACATGTAACTGCAGGACACATTATGCTCACCAAAGGTGTTTATGCTAAAAACTATGATTACATGTAAACAGAGCCTTCAATGTAAGCTAATAAATACATTAATGCTGTGTTATAAACCTGAATCCAATAATGTGACAAAATATGTCCTATACATTGTGGAAGAGCAAAGCTGTCTAAACAGGTCTATAAATAGACACCAATATTCTCACCAATAGACACATACTGTGCTGCTAACTGTATTGAAATGATAAAGCTTATTAGCATTGCTTTTGAAGTATAAACACTCCAAAGAGTATGAAAAGACAAAGATGTGTGTGAGTGGATGAAGTGGAGTTACTGAAACAAATGTAGAGATTGATTGCTGTCAAACTCGAATTGGATTTACTTCAAGTACTGGGATGGTTCTATACTTTAGTTAAAAATATTTAAGGAAAAATGCAATTTCAACATCCTGTTGGGTGTGTGTGTGTGTGTGCACATATGTGCACATCCATACATGATATTTTGAGTTAAGAATGAAGTATTTCTGGGTACACGGCAGCTTACCAAAACATACGTTTTAAAAACATAAAATGTCTGTTAAGGCTGAGTACAATGGTTCGCGCCTGTAATCCCAGCACTTTGGGAGGCCAAGGCAGGGGCATCACTTGAGCCCCCAGGCATTTGAGATCAGCCTGGGCAACATAGCAAGACCCTGTTTCTATAAAAATAAAAATCAGCTGGGTGTGGTGGCACATGCCTGTAGTCCCAGTTCCTCAGGAGGCTGAGGTGGGAGGATGACTTGAGCCCAAGAGTTTGAGGCTGCAGTGAGTTACAATTGCCCCACTCACTCCAGTGTGGGTGACAGAGGGTGTCTCAAAAATAGATGTTTAAGGCCAGAGTTACCTATTACAGAAGAGAGAGCAAAGACGTCTGAGGAAGCCAGACAGGGCTGCTATACCTTCTTGGTTTTAAAATACAGCTTCTCAGCCAGTCCCCTCAGGTAACATAAAATGCTGCGGGCTGGTACTTGACTTTGGCTACTTAGAGGAGCATAAGTCTACAATAGTTGTTCAATATGAGACAATATAATCACAGAATATCTAAATAAAATCTGCTACGTGTTTCCAAAGGCAGCAAAAATGGGAGCATCTGCCACCCTGTCTGTTATTAATACATGATGTACATTGAGGTATGTAGGTGCATGGAAGGAACAGGGAGATGTCGGTGTTAAGGCCAGGAAACAGATGGCATCTTCATTTAAACATGTTTTCTTGTCAACTTTGATAGAACAAATGCTCTTGCTATACTTCAATTTGTACAGTACATATTTGTTTTAAAGGCAGGAATGTCTACCACATAAGGAAAAAAACTTAATAGCAGTTCAGTGTTTCTTAAAAATGATTTATCTCTCACGAAGTATTTTCTGAGCCAAATAACCAATTTTATGTGGAAATTGAAAAATGACAGAGGATTATTTTTAAAGCAATTTCTCTGCTCATGCCCTGTAACCTCTGAAGAAGTCAGGCTTATGAGGACACACACAGAGAGTAAAGAAGTCATCATCTACATTTATTTTTTGAAGTAGACCATCCAATCAGACATTAGATGATGCCTTTATGACCGCAATTCTCAAGTAGATGTGTTTCATCTCCACACTTTCAGATTTATGATCTATAGTTCCCTTCTGCTTATTTTTCACTCATTGTGTCTATTAGATTTCCTTTGAAAGATTTTTTTTAAAATTTGACTAAACACAAAAGCAGAAAAAAGATTTGGGAAGCTGGCAGAAAAAATATGAGGTAGAAAATCTCATGAGGGAACATAAATTTCAGATACACGACTGCTATTTCTCCTGGGCTTTGAGGTACTTTCTTCATCTCTATGGCCTGTAGCCACCTGCCTCAGAAGTGCAGAGAGGCCAGGCATGACCCGGAACTTGGAGCTGAGGGAGCAGCCTCCCAGGCTTCAGTAAACAGTCAGCTTCACCTTCTGTTTTCAGTCTCTTATGGTAGCTGGACCTGAGAGGCATTCAGATCTGTGCAGCCTCCTTCCATAAATGGGCTCCTCTTACTTCTCACTTCTCCACATCTAAGGGAAAACCGTACTGAGGCATTTATATAGTTGCTCATAACCATCCAATTACTTATCATAGCTGCCAGAGAAAAGCTGCCAGAGCCCTGAGACTGGCCTTCAGGGTTCTCCCCAACTGAACATGACTTTCCTTTGTCTTTATCTCCCTCTGCTGCTCCTGAAGTGTGCCACGTGTTTTACTGAATGAAAAATCTACCATATTTTTCTTTCCCAGTATCTCTAAGTCTTTGCCCCTGCGGCCCCCTGTCAGGAATTAGTTTCCCACATCCTACTAAGATCCTGCCTAGTCTCCTATATTAACTTAACCTCCACCTCCTCCAAATAGAATTACCGGCTTTACTGGAAGTTGTATTAGCTGTCTGCATACACACGTGTCTTATCCCTAAACCAGAAGCTCCTTGTGGATGAGTCACCATGTCAACTGTTCTGACATCTCACATCCCATAACAGAGAGAAGCTGCTCCAAGAAGCTTGGCTCAATCTGCTGCCCCTGATCCCTATTTTAGAAAGTTGAGAGTGAGGAGTTGTAACCCAGAGAATGCTAACGGGAAAAGACAACCTTGGATATGTCCATTGTCAATACTAGGACATAAGCTCATCTGCAGGCACCACAATATCACCAGCTGCACAACCTTGATGCAATCACAGGTTCCTGCCATTTTTCTTAGTTTCATCTTCCCTAAGATCAGCTGGTCTCTGGACCTGGACAATTTACAAGGTATCCTGGTCTTCTTGCTCTGGCTCTCTCAGCACAATTAAAAGCCATCACCACTCAAACTAAATGCATCAGCAGCAACAACTACCTTCCCTGCTTGGGACCCTTTCAAGCATTCTAAATTAGTTACTGCCTTGTGTCCAGCTGTTCAGTAGATCTGTGTGCAATTCTGCTTCTTCCCCCTTCACCATTTTCTCCTGAATCTATCCCTATCCAACTGATTTTTCCAGCTGGGCTTCCACCAACTACTCCTTTCCAAACCCACCCTATCCCACCATGTGATTTTCTGTCAAAATTATGGTTTCTGGCCATTGAACCTCTTTGGTCTCTTCGTGCAAGGGTCAATTTTTCGCTGAGATGCAAAAGCACACGAAGAGAGTAGGTAGAGCTGGAGGTATTTTATTAGGAAAAGACAACCTGTTGAAATTTACTTTTTAATGCATTTTTACTTATATCTAACCCCCTTTCATTCATTTATTCATATAATAAAGAATAAATTGAACACCTGCCATGTACTTGACATTTGCTCAGCACTTGGGATAAACAGTGGAGAGATGCAGATTCCCACCCTCATGGTGAGGCATTGGAGATAGACACTAAGCAAATAAACTTAATAAATAAGTTAGTTATATAATTTGCTATGGGCGAAAGGATAGAGTCAGAATCTGGGCCATGGGGAATTCTGGGGCAGAATGTGCGGGTTGCTGGGGCAGAGGGGAAGTTTAAGCAGACTTGACAGAGGTGCAGAATGAGCCCAGGGGAATGGAGAGGAAGAGCAGTGCAGACAGAGCGACAGGGATTTTAGCGTGTCTGAGAACAGCAGGCAGGCTGCGGTGGCTCCCTAGCCCAAGAGTGGGAGAACTGCATAGGAGGTTTGTGCAGAGCAACAACAGGAATAGGGCCTTTATAAGCAGTGGTAAAGACTCCAGGGTTTGTGTTTTTAAACTAAGAACAATGGAAAGGAGAAAGGAAGGGGCGTTTTGAGGTGGCTGCCCTAAATGGAGACATGAAATCAGTCTTCACTCACTCTAGAGACTGCCATGTAAAACACACCATGCTCTCACAGAACGCACAGGTACTTTTTTGGTAATCCTAGAAGGCAGACTCAGGGGAAAAAATGCAAGTTATTGGAGTGGGGACAGGTTTGGGATTCAACTAAAACATTTATTAAGGACCACAGTGTACAAGAAGGGCTTTCTAGTAGAGAAGACTATTCGATAATAGTGGTCTGGACAGCAGGAGGAGAATAGGCATTAGGAAAGAAGGCATATTGCAAAATGACTACCTAGGTGCTTAGGAGAAAATGAGAACGTCACACAGAATGATGCTCATGGCCTCATATAACTACATGCCAGAAGCTGTCTAGGAAAACAAAGCACACTATAAAGAAAGCAAATTGATGACTGCAGTTCTATAGGTGCTGCAGAATGCTGGCTGGATTAGAAGCCATGGCTATAGCATGGTGCAGACAAATATGTTGGCAAGGGTAAAGGTAAAGTCTGTAAATCAGAAGTTATGGCTAATTATAGAAATTCATTAAGCTGGCCAGGGGTGTGATGTGGAGGAAGGACATGTGACTGAAGATAAAGAGAGGGAGAAACACAAATGATAGCTATTCTTGCCTAGTTCCATCCGTTAAAATGTTTGTTAACAATGTAACATATCAAGCTTGATACACTTAGCATAAACTCATCCAGAAGGATGATGCCCTTATTTTTGCATGTTTTCTGGAAACTGTTGTCCTATCCTTACTCCAATGGGATAATTTTAAAAAAGAGAAAGGGGATAAAAAATACATGCTGCAAAGCTAGTCTTGGTTTTTCCTTCCTGCCAACACACAGCACAGGGTGCCCCACTGGGACTTCTAGCACCACCTTGGGCAGAATTGTGAGGGGGTGATGTGTGTTTCATGACTCTAAATCTTTATAGCCTCCTAGTACCCACCTTGTATAATCTGTCAGAGGGAGCTACTGCCTCGACCTGCGAGTTTCTGCCTCATCCTAGTGAAATCCCAGGGTGATCGAAAACACCCAGAGTTGCCAAGAGGTCAAGTGAGATTCAGACTGAAAGATGTCCATTGGATTCAAAAACAAAGAGGCTGTTTGTGATCTGGGCAAGAGCAAATTTCATGGAGTGGCAGGTCAGGCTGCTTCTGGGTTGAAGAATGAATGAGGAATTAAAGCCAGCAATTGTCATCCAACTGTGAGAAGACAGAAGAGCCTTGAGCATGTTTAAATGTTCAAAGTCAGTGGAAATGAGCTATTTGCAAGGAGCAGGTTGATTATGCAGGGCAGGTGGCAATAAACAGCATGAGGTCCCTGACCCAGCTGGGATTTTAGTACAAGCAGTGCTTTTGGCCTGGCCTTTTGACCTGTTGCTGAGATCCAGCAAAGAAGTCCAGGGAATCATTTCCAGCTGTTCCATTACATTTAAGAAGCTCAAGCACCACCATTAAGTAGGATCCTGAGTATTGGAGCCATTTAAGAAGTCTAAGGGAGATGACAGGTCATCTGCATCTAAAGTTATACGGTCAAGAAAAGACTCCCCGTACTCTAATACATGTGTAACATTTGCTTAATGTCCTCTGAGGTCTGACTTGTATCATGATAAACCACTTGAACCATTTCTGAAAGCCATTTCTACACGTTAATATTATCCAATTGATTTTCACTATCCTGGGAACTTTTTTTTTTGACAATCTATTACGTTAGCTCTGCCTTTGTTTTAAAAACAAGCATCATCTCAAAGCAAGACATTTATAGAGGCACAAATTAGTTTGACCCAAACTCAGAACTCAAGATTTCAAGAGGGCTCAGCTCTGACGAAGACCTGGGCCAAAGAGATACACTGGTCAGCACTGTTATTCCGTTATCTCAGCGTTAATGGTTTCATTGCCAAGGAGAATCCCGCAGATAGTGTGATGGAAAAGAATCACTCAGCCATCCAAAATCGAGACTATAGTTAGTCCCAGAATTCATATTCCAGTAGTTTTTTTTTAATTTTGTGAGCTTTGAATACTACTCACCTCCCACCTAAAAGAAAGTATGGATAATTTTCAAATAAAACTGTCTCATGATGGCAGCACAGGTAGCTTCATGAGGACACAGACGTAGGGCCAAACTGTCCCACGGAGCAGTAGATATGCATTCCAGGCTGTAACCAGTGGCTGGCGAGTCGTCAGGCACAGTGATGGGAAAGCAGAGTACTCTTCACAGTCTAGCAGAGAGTCTGTCATCATGAACACTTAACTGAAGAAGCTGAGAATGTTCTGCAAGTGAATGAGGAGCCTCAGAATGAACTGGGATAATGAGCACATTTGACAGCTGTGAGACATCAACAGAGCTTGACAACAAGAGATTCCTGGTCCCACCCAGAAGAGGTGCGAGTCCCCAGTCACAGTGGACCAAATGTTCTCAATAATTCCTCAGTGATAATGTAGGAGATGCTAATATATGAATGGTGAGGATAGTTATTGATGCTAATGCATGTCACATATGGTTCTCATTGCAATGTGGATCCAGTATTCCTGTTTCCTTCTTCTAGTAAGACTCTTCTTCAGCTACTAGTAATAACAATTGCTGGACAGAATGTACTCAAGCTTGTTTCAGGCAAGACTCTGTATAGAATTTGCCTTATTTCTAAGAGTGCCACGTGTTATGCTAGACATTGATTTCTGTTTTTCAAGAGAAGACTTTCCTACTAAAGCTCAGTGAAGCATTTATAATTCTTTCCAGAGTATCATGTTTTTATATCTACAAATAATGTCAAAGCTGGGTCATGTTGCATTATGGATTCAACATGATACAGGCCAGTAAAGAAGGAAATTTTACTGTATTAAAAGTGGACTGAGACTCAAAGTAGATATGTTAGAATTCGTTTGATACTAGACTGACCCTTGCTGTGAGAATCTTGTCTTTCTTAAGGCATTCTTCCATTCTGTTAGATAAATATTCTTGTCTATTTTATTTGGGAGAGTACCTGGGTGAATGTTGCATATGTGAACAATTGCTTTGGTTTGCACTTCGGTGAAGGTCCCTGAAAATTTTGTCCAATTTAATCTACTATAGCCACTCATGACAGAGACTCAGACGCTGCTTGGCTTTGTGTGAGGCCGTCATGCCAGACCCAGTGAATTCCCTTGGGTGCTACTACGTTTGGTCTGAGTTTTAGAAACAACCAGACCTGGAACCGACTGTGGAAGTACCCTGTGGAGAGCAGCCCGGAGTGCCCTGAGAGGACCTCCAACGCTATTCCAAGAAAGCCTGACGCCAGGTGCCACAACCAGTCCTCCTGCCTCTGCTGACACCGACCAGAGCTTCCTCAGAAGAGTGTTCAGGATTTGGCTTCTGTTTTAGACACAGGGAAAGACCATCCAAAAGAATGCAAAGCAAATCGTCTTGATGTGGGTTCTTCCAGAAGCCAACCCTGAGACAAGTATTTAAGTGCAAGTAGTTTATTTGGAGGCTGATCCCAAAAAGCTCTGATGAGGAAGCAGAAGAGTGAGAGAGGGAGAAGGAAGATGATAAGGGGCCTGTACAGCTTGTTACTGCTGTGAGAAACTGGGGCTCAGTCCCGCCAGAGATCTCTGGGAGACGATGTAGAACACACCTCAGAGTTAGCACACACTTGAGAGGGAGTCGTCAAAAAGGCAGAGATACTTATCCACCAGCTCCCCATCCATCATTTGTTGAGGGCTGCCTCCATGAGCATTAACTCATTGGCACTTGCCACTTGCTTGGTGCATAGGCTCTTGCAACAAGGAAAATGCTTAGGCAGAGTGGCAGGCATTGGCAGTAAGCAGCCTTGATGTGCAGAGGTGATGCTGGGGAGCAACCTGCCTCACCTGAAAAAAGTTAAGGAAATGGTCATCTCTTTTCCTTCTCTCTCTCTTTTTCTCTCTCTCCCCCTCTCCCCCTTCTCCTCCCACCTAACTCACACACATATGCACAGCTGCTGGTCCCTTCTCCATGGCACCAGCACAATGAAGGGGAAAATCTTTAAACACAGAATTTGATTAGACAAAATATAAACAATTATTGAGCACTTACATGCAAGGCACTGTTACAATAAGAAAACGCTTTTCCCCTCTCTCAAGGAGCTGGACGTAAGCAGGAGAGATAAAACATTAAAAACAACGTTTCAAGATGGCCAAGTTCTCTGTTAGAGGTAGTGGTGCGTGTTAAGAAATCAGTGTTTTCTAAAGATTGCAGAGAAAAGACAGCGAGCGAGAGAGTGTGAACACGAGCTCTAGAAAGTGTGCCCAGTGCCTTTTGGAATGGGTCAGGGCATGGTGGGAGGTAAGGGTGGGCTTTACAGAGAAAATGAGGTTTAAATTTGGGCTGAAGTGACAGTGGGATTTAGGTGAGGGAGAGCGGCATCACGGCAGAGTGGTGGTGGGGTGGGGGGTATGAGTTTTTCAGATATAAGAAATAAATTGACATTTTTTTGGAAGATTAAACACCAAAAAAGACATACCATGAAACAAATGAAATAGTGGGATGTCTGCCTCCAGACAACGTTTAATATTCTCCTGACATCCTTCCATCTTGATGCTGATGTGTGTGGCTGTATCAGAACTGAGGTGCTGGCTGGGACAGGATGAGACATAGAATGGGCAGCCAAGATACACATTCAGAACTAAAAGTCAAAACCCCAAAGTAAACTCACTGGCCCATCCATGTCAGTGAGGGTAAGGGCCATGTGAAAACCATCCAGACTACTCCCCAGGTGCAGAGGGCAGGGGATTGCCGTCAGGGACGCTGCCAGCCGGTCCTCCAGACTGTACTCTGAGGAAGAAGGCGAGGACAGAAAGCCCAAACCAGGGCCAGGGCTTCATGGACCAGAAAGTGTCAGAAGCATCATGAACCCTGAGCTGCGTGCGATGCTACTCTCGGGAACCAGTCGTTTCACAGTCTGCCTCTTGCCTCCAGCGGACCTTGAGGGTGCTTCAAGAGAAAACTGTGGCAACTCAATAACAAAATTAGCAACCCAGTAAAAAGGCACAAAAGAGAGAGAGAAAAAGGCACAAAAGATTTGTTTTTGTTTTCATTTTTGTGGGCACATAGGTGTATATATTTGTGAGGTACATGAGAGAATTTGATATAGGCATTTGATTCGTAGTAAACACATGATGGAAAATAGGGTATTTATCCCCTCAGGAATTTATCCTTTGTGTTGCAAACCAGTTATGCTCTTTTAGTTATTTTGAAATGTACAATTAAAATATTTTGACTATATCTACACTATTGTGCTATCAAATACTAAGTATTATTAGGTATTATTCATTCTTACTATTTTTTTTTACCCATTAGCCATCCCCCACCCCCACCCCCACCCCCAGCCCCAGCCCCAGCCCCACCCCTACCCCTGCCACTACTCTTTCCAGCCTTGGTAACCATCCTTCTACTCTATATCTCGATGTGTTCAATCATTTTGATTTTTGCATCTCACAAATAAGTGAGACCATGTGATGCTTGTCTTTCTGTGCCTGGCTTATTTCACTTAAAATAATGATCTCCAGTTCCATCCATTGTTGCAAATGACAGGATCTCATTCTTTATGCTGAATAGTACTCCATTGTGTATATGTACCACATTTTCTTTTTCCTTAATTTTTTAAAATTTCAGTGATTTGGGGGTACAAGTGGTTTTTGGTTACATGGATGAATTGTATAGTGGTGAAGTTCAACATTTTAGTGCACCCGTCACCCAAGTGGTGTATGTTGTACCCAATATGTAGGTTTTCATTCCTTACTCCCCCTCCTGTCTCCCCCTTCTGAGTCTCCATATTTCATTATATCACTCTAGGCTTTGTGTACGCACAGCCTAGCTCCCCCTTGTAAGTGAGAATATGCAGTATTTGATTTTGCATTCCTTAGTTACTTCACTTAGAATAATGGCTTCCAGCTCCAACCAAGTTCCTGCAGAAGGCATTATTCCATTCTTATTTTATGACTGGGTGGTGCTACATGGTGTATATATACACTTTCTTTTTTAAGTTCAGGGGTACATGTGCAGGTTTGTTACACAGGTACATTTGTGTCATGGCAGTTTGTTGTACAGATTATTTCATCACCCCGGTAGTAAGCATAGTATTCATTTGTTATTTTTCCTGATCTTCTCCCTCCTCCCACCCTCCAAGGATCCCCAGTGACTGTTCCCCTCTGTGTGTCCCTGTGTTATCATCATTTAGCTCCCACTTACAAGTGACAACATGCAGTATTTGGTTTTCTGTTCTGTATTTTCTAAGGATAAGGGCCTCCGGCTCCATCCATGTCCCTGCAAAGGACATGATTTCATTCTTTTTTTATGGCTGTGTAGTATTCCAGGGTGTATATGTAACACATTATCTTTATCCAGTCTATCATTGATGCGCATTTAGGTTGATTCCATATATTTGCTACTCTGAATAATGCCGCAGTGAACATACATGTGCATGTGTTTTTATAATATGATTTATATTCCTTTGGGCATATACCCGGCAATGGGATTGCTGGGTTGAATGGTAGTTCTATCTTTAGGTCTTTAAGGATTTGCCATGCTGTCTTCCACAATGGTTGAACTAACTTACACTTTCACCAATAGTGTATAAGCATTTCTTTTTCTCCACCATCTTACCAGCATCGGTTATTTTTGACTTTTTAATCATTCTGGCTGATATGAGATGGTACCTCATTGTGCATTTCCCTAATGATCAGAAATATTGAGCTTTTAAAAATGATTGTGGTTGTGTGTATGTCATATTTTGGAAAATGTCTATTCATCCTCTTTGCCCACTGTTTAATGGAATTGTTAAGGTTTTTTTTTTTTTTTTTTTTTTTTTTTGTCAATTTAAGTCTCTTTTAGATGCTGGATATTAGACCTCTGTCAGATGCATAGTGTGCAAAAGTTTTCTTCCACTCTCTATGTTGTGTATTTCCTCTCATAGTTTATTTTGCTGTGCAGAAGTCCTTTAGTTTAATTAGATCCCATTTGCCAATTTTTGCTTTTGTTGCAATTGCATTTTTCATTTTATCTTATTTGTATTTTAGACAGAGAATCTTGCTGTGTCACCCAGGCTGGAGTGCAGTGGTGCAGTCTCGGCTCACTGCAACCTCTGCCTCCTGGGTTCAAGTGATTCTCCTGACTCAGCCTCCTGAGTAGCTGGGACTACAGGTACGTGCCACCACGCCCAGCTAATTTTTTGTGTTTTTAGTAGAGACAGGGTTTCACCATGTCTGCCAGGATGGTCTCGACCTCCTGACGTCGGCATCTTCATCATGAAATATTTGACTGTACTTGTGTCCTGAGTGGTATTGCCTAGGTTGTCTTCCAGGGTTTTTATAGTTCTGGGTTTTACATTTAAGTTTTTAATCTCTCGAGTTAATTTTTGTGTATGATGTAACGATTGGGTCTAGTTTCAATCTTTATATGAGTAGCCAGTTATCTCAGCACCACTTATTGAATAGGCAATCCTTTTCCCATTGCTTGTTTTTGTCAGGCTTATCAAAGATCAGATGGTTGTAGGTGTGTGGTCTTATTTCTGCATTCTCTATTCCATTGGCCTCTGTGTGTTTTTGTACCATGCTATTTTGGTAACCGTAGTCCTGTAGTATAGTTTGAAGTCAGGTAGTTTGATGCCTCCAGGTTTGTTCTTTTTGCCTAGGATTTTCTTGACTATTGGGGTTCCTTGTTGGCTCTATGTGAATTTTAAAATAGTATTTTATAATTCTGTGAGGAATATCAATGGTAGTTCAATGGGAATAGCATCAAATCTATACATTACTTTGCTCACTATGACCATTTTCACGATATTGATTCTTCCTATTCATGAGCATGGAATGTTTTTCCATTTGTTTGTGTCACTGGTTTTTTTGAGCAGTAGTTTGTAGTTCTCTTTGTAGTTAACTTTTCACCTCCCTAGTTAGCTATATTCCTAGGTAATTTATTCTTTTTGTGGCAATTGTGAATAAGAGTTTGTTCCTGACTTGGCTCTTGGCTTGCCTGTTGTTGGTGTATAGGAATGCTAGTGACTTTTGCACATTGATTTTTGTATCCTGAGACTTTGTTGAAGTTACCAGCTTAAGGTTTTGAGGGCTGAGGTTATGGGGTTTTCTAGATATTGGATCATGTCATTTGCAAACAGGGATAGTTTGACTTCCTCTCTTCCTATTTGGATGCCCTTTATTTTTTTCTCTTGCCCGATTGCCCTGGCCAGGACTTCCAATACTATGTTGATTTCCAATACTGTGTTGAATAGGAGTGGTGAGAGAGGGCATTCTTGTCTTGTGCCAGTTTTTAAGGGGAATACTTCAGCTTCTGCCCATTCAGTAAGATGTTCACTGTGGGTTTGTCATATATGGCTGTTATTATTTTGAGGCATGTTCCTTTAGTACCTAGTTTATTCAGAATTTTTAACATGAAGGTATGTTGAATTTTATTGAAAGGCTTTTCTGCATCTATTGAGATAATCATGTGCTTTTTGTCCTCTCTTTATGTGATGTCACATTTATTGAACTGTGTATGTTGAACCACCTTGCATCCCAGGGATAAAGCCTACTTGATCATGGTGGATAAGCTTTTTGATGTGCTGCTGGAATTGACTTGCCAGTATTTTGTTGAGGATTTTTGCATCAATGTTCATCATGAATATTGGCCTGAAGCTTTTTTTGTTGTATCTTTGCCAGGCTTTGGTAACAGGATGATGCTGGCCTTATAGGATGAGTTCAGGAGGAGTCCTTCTTCCTCAGTTTTTTGCAAAAGTTTCTGTAGGAATGGTACCAGCTCTTCTTTGTACCTCTGGTAGAATTCAGCTGTGAATCTATCTGGTCCTGGGCTTTTTTTTTTTTTTTTGGTAGGCTATTTATTACTGCCTCAATTTCAGAGCTCATTACTGATCTGTTCATGGATTCAACTTCCTCCTGGTTTGGTTTTGGAAGGATGTATATGTCCAGGAATTTATGTATTTCTAGTTTTTCCAGTTTATGTATATAGAGGTGTTTATAATATTCTTTGATGGTTTTATTTCTGTGGGGTCAGTGGAAACATCCTGCTTGTCATTTCTGATCATGTTTATTTGAATCTTTTTGCTTTGCTCCTTTATTAGTCTAGCTAGTGGTCTATTTTATTTTTTCCAAAAAGCAGCTTATGGATTTACTGATTTTTCTGTTTTGAATGGCTTTTCATGTATCTTCTTTAGTTCAACTCTGATTTTGGTTATTTCTTGTCCTCTGCTAGCTTTGGGATTTGATTGCTCTTGGTTCTCTAGTTCTTTTAGACGTGATGTTAGGTTGTTAAGTTGATCTTTCTACTTTCTAATATGGGCGCTTAGTGCTATAAATTCCCCTCTTAGTACTGCTTTAGCTGTGTCCCAGAGATTCTGGTATGTTGTATTTTTGTTCTTATTAGTTTCAAAGAACTTCTTGACTTCTGCCTTAATTTCATTATTTACCCAAGAGTCATTCAGGAGCAGGTTATTCACTTTTCATGTAATTGCATGGTTTTGAGTAAATTTCTTAGTCCTGATTTCTAATTTGAGTGTGCTGTGATCTTAGAGACTTATGATTTCAGTCCTTTTGCATTTGCTGAGGAGTGTTTTACTTCTGATTATGTAATAACCTTTAGGGTATGTGCCATGTGGCAATGAGAAGAATGCATATTCTGTTGTTTTGGCGTAAAGAATTCTGTAGATATCTTCTATCAGGTCCATTTGATCTAGTGCTGAGTTCAGGTCCTGAATATCATTGTTAATTTTCGATGTTGATCTGTCTAATATTGTCAGTGGGGTGTTAGACTCCCACATGGCAATAGTGGGAGACTTTAGGTCTCTTTGAAGGTCTCTAAGAACTTGCTTTATGAAACTGGGTGCTCCTGTGTTGGGAGCATATATATTTAGAACAGTTTGATCTTCTTGTTGAATTAAACCCTTTACCACTAGGTAATGCCCTTCTTCATCTTTTTTTTTTTTTTAAATCTTTGTTGGTTTAAAGTCTATTGTGTCAGAAACTAGAATTGTAACCCATACTCTTTCATTTTCCATTTGCTTGGTAGATTTTCATTCATCCCTTTATTTTGAGCCTATGTATGTCATTGCATGTGAGATGGATCACTTGAAGCCAGCATAGCAATAGGTCTTGTTTCTTTATCAAGCTTGCCACTCTGTATCTTTTAATCAGGGCATTTAGCCCATTTACATTTAAGATTAGTATTAATATGTGTGGATTTGATCCTGTCATCATGTTAGCTGGTTATTTTGCAGACTTGTTTATGTGATTGCTTCACAGTGTCACTGGTCTATGTACTTCAATGTGTTTTTGTAGTGGCTGGTAAGTCTTGCCATATTTAGTGCTTCCTTCTAATAGAAAAAAAGAGCTCTAATAAGGCAAGTCTGGTGCCTTACAAATTCCCTCAGCATTTGGTTGTCTGAAAAGGATCTTATTTCTCCTTTGCTTGTGAAGTTTAGTTTGGCTGGATATGAAATTCTGGGTTGGAATTTCTTCGAATGTTGGCCCCTAATCTCTTCTGGCTTATAGAGTTTCATCTGAGAGGTCTGCATTAGTCTGATGGGCTACCCTTTGTATGTGACCTGACCTTTCTCTCTAACTGCCTTTAACATTTTTTCTTTCATTTCAACCTTGGATGATCTGATTATGTGTCATGGGGGTGATCTTCTTGCGAAGTATCTTACTGGGGTTCTCTGCATTTCCTGAATTTGAATGTTGGCCTGTCTACATTGGGCAAGTTCTCATGGATGATATCCTGAAATGTTTTCCAAGTGGGTATCATCCTCCCCTTCTCTTTCAGGTACATCAATCAGTTGTAGGCTTGGTCTCTTTACATAATCCCGTATTTCCCAGAGGTTTTGTTCCTTTTCATTCTTTTTTTCTTTATTCTTGTCTGCCTGTCTTATTTCAGAAAGCCATTCTCCAGGCTCTGATATTCTTTCCTCCACTTGGTCTATTCTGCTATTAATACTTGTGATTGCATTATGAAATCCTTGTGTGTTTTTCAGCTCTGTCGGGTCAGTTATGTTCTTCTCTATACTGGCTATTTTGTCTGCCAACTCCTGCAGTGTTTTATCATGATTTTTACCTTGCCGGGATTGGGTTACAACATACTCCTGTTGCTCAATGAACTTTGTACCTATCCATATTCTGAATTCTACTTCTGTCATTTCAGCCATCTCAGCCTCAGCCTGGTTCTGAACAGTTGCTGGAGAAGTGATACAGTCATTTAAAGAAAAGAAGGCACTCTGGCTTTTTGAGTTTTCAGTGTTCTTATGCTCTTTCTCATCTTTGTGGGCTATCTACCTTCAATCTTTGAGGTTGCTGACATTTGAACGGGTTTATCTTTTATCTTATTTGATCTTGAGGGTTTGATTGTGGTATAGGGTGGATTCAGCCAACTGGCTTTGTTTCTGGGAGGTTTTAGGAGACCAGTGTTCAGCTCCCAACTGTGGACAGCATGCTCTAACTTTGGGGGACTACTATTGGGCCCCAACTTTGTTCTCTGGCTCAAGGTTTGGAGTCCACTGCACTGGGCAGGGGGTGCGAAGCGTGGCGGCTTTAGCAGAGTGCTAGCGGATGCGTGGGTGCTTGCCTCACTGCAGGCATTCACCATAGTGGTGGCAGAGGCAGGGAGCAAGGGGCCCCTGCTGGAGACTGTGTACTGTTGCACTGGAGGTGGTGTTGTCTTAGGGCATGGGGCTGGCCAGCACAGGTCTGGCTGCCTTATCTGTGCCCCTCAAGCAGGAGTGATCGCTCAGGGTGTAGGAGGATCCCATTTTCTGTGCAACATTAGCACAAGGGCAGGGTACTGGCAGAAGTGGGGCTTGCTGGCTCTGTGCCCACCAAGGCTTCATCTGCAATGGTGGTCGCTGGGGATAGGGGCACACTGCGCTATTACATGCTGGCAGGGCAAGTGAAGCAAAACCCACCTATGCAGACACACACCAGCAAAGTGATGTGGGGACTTGCTGTGGACTTGTGGGAAGCTAGAGTATGGGGAGGGAATGTGAGGGCTGGTGCATGGCCACAGGGGCCACCTCACTGGAGCTCTCCACTGGTCAGGCATGGTCCACTGGCACAGAAGCTATGGTGTTGGGCCCCCAGGGCACCCAAGACTACCCTGTAAGCAGGCATGGTCAGGATGGGGCCCCAGGAGAGGCCAGCAGACAAAGGAATGCTCAGGTCAGACCAGCCTAGTCTGATGACCAAGACCACCCTGCAGAGATCAGGCTTGACAGTTCCCCTAGGGCCAAAGTTTCTTATGAGAGCAAGTTGAGCCTAAAGGGATGACTGTCCCTGGCCATACTCCACTACAAATGCTCCTGCACCAATCCCTGTGGGCTCCCCGTCAGCTGGCTTGCTGCTTTACCACTTTGCTTGCCTCCTGAGGGCTCTACCCCACAGAGATGTGGGTCAGCAACAACTCAGGACAATCAATCAGGGATGGAGGGTCGGTGCTGTGGGCCCAAGCCAGGGGTTCCCTGTCTGATGACAAGCAGTAGCGGGTGTGTGGGACCCATAGGAGATGGACTGGCCCCCTCTGCTTAGGTCAACTGCAGCTTGTTGAAGGTGTGGATAAGGCACATAAGGTATTTGCTCCTTCATTAGTCCGAGGGTTGCAAGGATGCTTCCATTACAGAGGCAGTGGCAGAAAGGCTTTCAGTTGCCCCTGGAGGCTCTGTCCAGGGAATTTCCAGGTTGCTACTGGCCTAGTAGCTCTGGCAGAGGGTGCCTAGAGGCTCAGGCCTGGAGGACCTCCCCAGTGAGGAGATATGGGAACAGGTACCCATGTAAGAGTCTGGCCACTTTTCCACAGAACTGCTGTGATATGCTGAACACCCACTCCAGTCCCACTATAGTTGCCTTGGATTTTCCAGTACCTGGAGGTATCACCAGTGAAGGCTGTGAAACGGTAAAGATGGCAGCCTGCCCTGACCTCTGAGAGCTCCCTCCCAGGGAGATACAGATGCTAGCCCGAATGCACCTGTAGGAAGTCACTGGAGACCCCAGTTGGGAGGTCTTGTCCAGTGAAGAGGAATGGGCAGCTGTGCTGCTGTGCTGTGCTGGGGGGTCCCTTCTGCCCCTAGTTGGCTTGAACTCTCTAAAGCCAGAAGGCTGGAATGCTAAGTTGCCCAAACAGCAAAGATGGTAGCCTGCCCCTCTCCCCAGAAACTCCCACCCAAAGAGGCACATGGCTGCCACCAGTAGCTAACTGGAATTCCAAACCACTGGGTATTATCCTGTAAGATGCCATGGAAGTGGGGCCTGCAGACTGTCACTTCTTGGCCCCCTGTATTCAGCCTCTTTCCTAGTGGTATGTACAGGGTCTAACCTCCTGCTTTGCTAGACCCTTGTGGTTACTTTTGCTGGGAAGCCCTGAACCTGAGTATCTAAGGCTCCTACATCTCCAGGTGTGCCTGAGCGGTTGCTCTACCAAGACTCCACCTCGCTCTGTGTGTCTGACAGAAGGCCCTGGTGGAATGGATTCACGAAGGTATCTCCTGATTGTAAGGTTGCAAAGATCCATGGGAGAAGCCTGGGTTCCCAGAGTCGACCAATCACTCATCACTTCCCTGGGTGGGGGAGGTTCCCTTGGCTCTGTTGCTCCTGGATGGGCTGTTGTCTAGCCTTGCTTTTCTCCATTCTCTGTGGGTCGAGTTGTTTCCTTCATTATTCCCAATGTGAGTAGCTCTGATGTGCGGGCACTGCCTAGCTGCTGCTGGTATCTACAAGGTGGAATGGTGAGGCTGGCTCTGGCAAACTAGAAAAAAAATTAAGGCCGAGGTGAGATACCGGTACTGGACATCTCTGACAGAACAGCAAAAGCGACTGCATTTTCTTTATCCACTCGTTGGTCAACAGGCACTTAGTTGGTTTCATATCTTTGCAATTTTGAATTGTGCTGCAATAAACATGTGTGCAGGTGTTTATTTTGTTTTGTTTTGTTTTTTGATATACTGACTTATTTTCCTTTGGGTAGATAGCCAGTAGTGGGATTGCTTGATTGAATGGCAGATCTTTTAGTTCTTTAAGAAATCTCCATACTGTCTTCCATAAGAGGTTGTACTAATTTACATTCCTACCAGCAGTGTATAAGCATTCTGTTTTCACTACTTCCATGCTAACATCTATTGTTTTTTTTAGACTTTTAGTAATAGCCATTCTTGTAGGAGTAAGGTGGTATCTCATTGTGGTTTTAATGTGCATTTCCCTGATGATTAGTGACATTGAGCACTTTTTCATATGTTTGGTCATTTGGATATCTTCTTTTGAGAAATGTCTGCTTGTCATTTGCCCACTTTTTGATGGGATTATTTTCTTGCTGGTTTGAGTTCCTTATAGATTCTGAATATTAGTCCTTTGTCAGATGCGTAATTTGTAAATATTTTTTTCCCAATCTGTGGGTTTCTGTTTACTCTGATTATTTCTTCTGCTGTACGAAGCTTTTTAGTTTAATTGGGTCCCATTTTTTTGTTTTTCTGTATTTGCTTTTGGGGTCTTAGTCATGAATTCTTTGCCTAGGCCAAGGTGCAAAAGAGTTTTTCCTAGATTATCTTCTAAAATTTATATGGCTTCAAGTCTTAGATTTAAGTCTTGGGTCCATCTTGAGTGGATTTTTTCAATAATATGAAAGATGGGGATGCAAATTTATTTTTCTAAATATGGCTAGCCAGTTTTCCCAGTATTTATCAAATAAGGTGTCCGTTCCTCAATTTATGTTTTTGTTATGCTTTGTCAAAAGTCAGAAGGCTGTAGATATTTGGCTTTATTTTTAGGTTCTCTATTCTGTTGCATTAGTCTATGTGTCTACTTTTATACCAGTACCATGCTGTTTTGGTAACTATAGCCTTGTAGTATAATTTGAAGTCCAGTGATGTGTTGCCTCCAGATTTGTTCTTTATGTTTATAATTGCTTTGGCTGTTTGTGTTTTTAGGTTTCATATGAATGTTAGAATTGTTTTTCTAATTCTGTGAAAAATGTTGGTATTTTAACAGGAATTGTATTAAGTCTGTAGATTGCTTTGGGCAGTATGGTCACTTTAATGATATTGATTTTTTTTTTCCAATTCTTGAGCATGGGATGTATTTCAATTTGTTTGTGTCATCTAGGATTTCTTTCAGTGATGTTTTGTAATTATTCTTGTATAGATCTTTCACCTCCTTGGTTAAATATATCTCTAGGTATTTGTAATTTCTTATAGCTATTAAAGGGATTGCAGTTATTTATTTTTTATGCATTTTATTATCATTTTTTGAGACAGAGCCTCTGTCACCTAGGCAGGAGTGCAATGGCGTGATATTAGCTCACTGCAACCTCTGCCTCCTGGGTTCAAGCGATTCTCCTGCCTCCGGCTCCTGAGTACCTGGGATTACAGGTGCACACCACCACACCCAGCTAATATTTGTATTTTTTAGTAGAGACGGGGTTTCACCATGTTGGTCATGCTGGTCTTGAACTCTTGACCTTGTGATCCACCTGCCTCGGCCTCCCAAAGTGCTGGGATTACAGGCATAAGCCACCACGCCCAGCTGGGATTGCATTCTTAATTTGATTCTCAGCTTGGTTGTTGGTGTATAGCAGTGCTACTAATTTGTATACATTGACTTCATAACCTGAATTCATTTGTCAAATCTAGGAGTCTTTTGAGAGGAGTCTTTAGGGTTTTCTAGGTATAGAATCATATCACTGGTGACCAGCAATAGTTTGACTTCCTCTTTTCCAATTTGGATGCCCTTTCTTTCTTTCTCTTGCCTTATTGATCTGGCTAGGACTTTTAGTACTATATTGAATAAAAGTAGTGAAAGTAGGCATCTTTGTCTTGTTCCACCTTTTGGGGAATGGTTTCAACTCTTTCCCATTCAGTGTGATGTTAGCTGTGGGTTTGTCATATGACTTTTCTTATTTTGAGGTAAGTCCCTTCTATGTCTAGTTGTTGAGTGTTTTTATAAAAAATGGATGCTGGATTTTATCAAATCCTTTTTCTGCGTACATTGAAATGATTTTACAGTTTTTGTTTTTAATCCTGTTTGTGATGTATCACAATTATTATTGACTTGCATGTTAAACCATCTCTGCATTCTTGGGATGAAACCCACTTGATTGATCATGGTGTATTGTGTTCTTGATGTGCTGTTGGATTCAGTTATTTTGTTGAGTATTTTTGCATCCATGCTCATCAGGGATATTTGTAATTTTCTTTTTTGGGATGTCCTTTCCTGGTTTCAGTATCAGGATGATACTGGCTTCATACAATGAGTTAGGGAGGATACCCTCTTTTGCAATCTTTTGATATAGTTTCAGTAGGATTGGCACTAATTCTTCAAATGGTCTGGTAGAATTCAGCTGTGAATCCATATGGCTCTTGGCTTTTTTTGTTGGCATTTTAAAAAAATTAATTCAGTCTCACTGCTTGTTATTTGTCTGTTCAGGGTTTCTATTTCTTCCTGGTTTAATCTAGGAGGGTTGTATGTTTCCAGGAGTTTATCCATTTTTTTCTAGATTTTCAAGTTTATGTGCCTAGAGGTGTTCATATCAGTCTCACATTATCTTTTGTACTTCCGTGGTGTCAGTTGTAATTTCTCCAGTTTTATTTCTCATTGAGTTTATTTGAATCTTCTCCCATCTTTTCTTGGTTAATCTGGCTAATGATCTATTAATTTTATCTTCTCAAAGAACCATCTTTTTGTTTCATTGATCTTTTGTATTTTTTTGTTTTAGTTTCACTTAGTTCTACTCTGATCTTTCTTTTCTTCCACTAGCTTTGGGTTTAGGTCTTGTTGCCCTAGTTCCTTGAGGTGTGTGACATTAGGTTTTCAACTTGTGATCTTTCAGAGTTTTTGATGTAGGCATTTAGTGGTATTAACTTTCCTTTTAGCACTGCTTTTTGCTGTATCTCAGGGGTTTCTTATAACTTGTGTCACTAGTATCATTCATTTCAAGGAGTTTTTAAATTTCCACTTTGATATCATTGTTAACCCCAAAATCATACAGGATTTTAATTTCCATATATTTGTATCGTTTTGATGATGTCTCTTGTAGTTGATTTCATTTTATTCCACTGTGGTCTGAGAAGACACTTGATATGATTATTTTTTAAATTTATTGAGACTTGTTTTGTGGCCTGTCCTATGGTCACATCTCCATATCTTGGAGATAGATGTGCTGGTGAGAAGACTGTATATTCTCAAATTCTTGAGTAGAACATTCTGTAATAATTGTTAGGTTCATTTGTTCTAGAGTGTAGTTTAATTCCATTGTTTCTTTGACTTTATGTCTCTGATCATCTAGTGATATCAGGGGAGTGTTAAAGTCCTCCACTATTGTGCTGCTGTCTATCTCATTTCTAGTAGTAAATGTTTTATGAATCTAGGAGATCCAGTGTTAGGTGCATATAAATTTAGGATTGTGATATCTTCTTGTTGGATTGATTTTATTATAATTATCTTCTTTGTCTTTTTTTTAACTGCTGTTGAAATCTGTTTTATCTGATAAAAAATAACTACTCTCTTTTGCTTTCGGTTTCCATTTGCATGAAATATGCTTTTCTACCCCTTTACTTTGAGTTTATATGAATTCTTACATGTTAGGTAAGTCTCTGGAAACCCACAGATATTTGGTTTGTGATTTATTGTTTAAATTCTGCCAATGTGTGTCTTGTAAGTGGAGAATTTGGGCCATTTACATTCAGTGTTAATATTGATGTGAGGTACTCTCATAGTCATCATGTAAGTTGTTAGCTAGATACTTTGTTTTCTTCATTGTGTTGTTTTATAGGCCCTGTGAGGTTTATGCTTTCATGAGATTTTATTCTAGTGCATCTTGACCTTCTGTTTAAGGGTTTGGAACTCCTTTTAGCATTTCTTTTAGGGCTGGCCTGGTAGTGACAAATTCCCTCAGCATTTGTTTGTCTGAAAATGACTTTATTTCTCCTTCATTTATGAAACTTAGATTTGCTTGATTAAAAAATTATTGGCTGACAATTATTCGTTTTAGGGGGCTAATGATAGGACCCCAATCCCTTCTGGCTTGTAAGGTTTCTAGTGAGAAGTCTGCTGTTAGTCTGATAAGTTTTCCATTTTAGGTTACCTGGTGCTTTTATCTTACTGCTCTCAGAATTCTTTCCTTCATGTTGACTTAAATGGTTTGTTGACTATATGCCTTAGTGAAGTCTTTTTTGTAATGAATCTCCCAGGAATTCTTTGAGTGTCTCGTATTTGGATATCTAAATCTCTGCCAAGGCCAGTGTGATGGTTAATATTGAGTGCCAACTTGATTGGATTGAAGGATGCGAAGTATTGTTCCTGGGTGTGTCTGTGAGGGTGTTGCCATAGAGGAATAACATTTAAGTCAGTGGACTGGCAGAGGCAAACCCACCCTCAGTCGGGGTGGGCACCATCTAATCAGCTGCGAGCATGACTAGAATAAAGTAGGCAGGAGAAGACGGAAGAGCAGACTTGCTGAGTCTTCTGGCCTTCATCTTTCTCTTGTGCTGGATGCTTCCTGCCCTCAAATATCAGACTCCAAGTTCCTCAGCTTTTGGACAGGTGTAGGCTGCACTGCTGGCTTCCCTACTTCTGAGGTTTTGGGACTCAGACTGATACACTACTGGCTTCCTTGCTCCTCAACTTGTAGATGGCCTATCATGGGACTTGACCTTGCGATCATGTAAGTCAATTCTCCTTAATAAACTCCCTTTCATATATACATACATCCTATTAGCTCCGTCCCTCTGGAGAGCCCTAATGAAGCCAGAGAGGAGCTTATATTTGGATATCTAAATCTCTAGCAAGGCCAGGAAAGTTTTTCTCAATTATTCCCTCAAATAAGTTTTTCAAGCCTTCAGACTTCTCTCTCAGGAACACCAATTATTCTTAGGTTTGGTCACTTTACATAATCCCATATTTCTTAGATATTTTATTTCTTTTGATTCTTTATTTTTGTCTGCTTGGGTAAATTGGAAAGCCCTGTCTTCGGGCTCTGAAATTCTTTCTGAATACTTGTTCCAGTCTATTGCTAACTTTCCACCGCATTTTGTAATTCCCTAAATGTGCTTTTCATTTCCAGTAGTTCTGATTGGATTTTCTTTAAAATATCTATCTGTTTAGAAAATTTTTCATTCAGATCCTGAATTGTTTTTAAATTTCTTTATGTTAGTTTTCACTTTTCTCTGGTATATCCTTGAGTAGCTTTATAATAAACCTTTTGAATTTATCTAGTATTTCAAGGATTTCATCTTGGTTTGGATTCATTGCTAGAGAGTTATTGTGATCTCTTGGGGATGTTATACAATATTGTTTTGTCATATTACCAGAATTATTTTTCTGGTTCTTTATTTGGGTAAACTATTTCTCCTAATGATTCTTGAATTTGTTTTTGATTTTTAAAAAAATATTCCTTTCCTCTTCCTTAAGGATATGGCTTTAATGTTTGTAGTTTTTTTTGTAGCTGAATTCAGCTCTTGGTGCTTTCAGGGATGAAGGGTGAAAACTCTGTATTGTATGAGTTATAGAGAGTCCTTGGTTATAGAGAGTCTCTGTATGATGGCTTTCTCAGGTAATTGTTGTAATAGCAATGTTCTCACTGTGTGAGCAGGCTCACTGTCTTCTATGGGATCGGAATGACAGAGGTCTCTTGAAGCTTACCTTGTTCCCCCATGGTGTGAACTTTTTATTTTTTTCTCCAGTATTTTATTTACTGGACTGAGTAGTTCAGGCTTGAAGAGTTCACCTCCCCTAAGAGGAGGTGTCCCTGGGTAGAAACCAGTTAGTTGTGGCTGAAACAGTTGGCAAATGCAATAACCAGTGGTGGGTCGAGGTCACCAGTGGCTGGAGGAGCTCTCAGTGAAACACACTGGGATTTTTCAGGGAGAAGGGTGGGAGCCACCTAAGTGCCCCTGTCAGACCAGCAGAAAAGCAATCTATCCCTCAGACACGCTCCTGACCCCGTGTTCCAGTTATTCAGATCAGACAGGTACCTCTCTTCGTAGGGAGAAATATTGATATTCCAAGAAGAGAGAAACTGTGACTGTACCTCTTAGTCAAGCCTGAACCTGGAGGGCACTCCATCTGTGGAGCTGCAGTCACCCTGAAGTGTTCCAAAAGGATTGTCTGTAGGTGTGCCCATGCTGAGCTCCCATGAGAGAAGCCCCAGTTGTTTCTGCTGTGGTAGTTGAGGTGGAAAAGAAGTCTCCTCTAAGATGCTTCATGAGCAGCAGGGCTGCCGTTAGCAGAGAGCTGCAGACTTTCCCTGCTGAGCCCAGCACTGAACCTGTGCCTCTGCTGAAAGAAACTTTTCACCAGCAGAAAGATCTGGGACTCAAAACCTGCCATCCAGATTCTTTTGTCTCAAAGTGTATTCCCTTGATATGTTTCCCTCTCTCTTCCTCCAGGAGTAGGAGTCCCTGAAGGCCAGACACTGTGAATGCTGCTGTTCCTGTGGGTCTAGTCACCCAGTAGGGCTGCCACACTCCAGGCTGGTGCTGGGGAATATCTGAAAAGGATCCCGTGATGCGACCAGTCCTTAAGTCTCCCAGCAGTGGGTACCAGCACCTGCTCTGATAGGGGCAGTAGGGGAGTGATGTAGACTTGATGAGATTCCTTGGTTGTAAATAGCCTTAGTGTGTTGGCTTTCTCAAATGTTGGCTGTATTGGTAATAAACTGGTTACATGGACAGACTTAGACCTCCTAGTTAGCCAGGGTAGTGCAGGCAATGGTGATAGCTAGGGCCATGCACAAGTTTTCCCCTTCCTGGGTTCAGTGTTTCTCTACCTGTAGAGGCTGTAATGGACTCTTGTCACTTCCCTGCAGCGAGGAGGTGGTGTTTCAAAAGAGCACCAGCTGTGGTAGAAGTGGTGGGATTTGTGCTTGCTTTTTGTTACCCAGGGGAGGTATCCTGGTTTCTTAGGTGATGGGTGGGGCTACAGGGCTCCCAAAAGTTTCTGTTCTGTGTGTTAAGCTACCAGGGTGAGTAAAGGGGCAAAGCCAGGTGGGGACTGGGTCAGGCAGGTCTGCTGGCTCTCCACATGCAGAGCAAGCAGAGGCCTCTGTGGGGGTTGAGGGGACAGGAGGTTCTCTGGCCACTGGAGTAATGTTCCAGGAAGAAGTGTAGCTACTTCTGCTGCACAGAAGAGTTCATGCAGGGAGTTGGGTATAGCAGGTGGCAGCAAGCCTCACCCAGCTCCCACACGCTTGACGAGGCAGGTCTCTCACCCACAGTGTTTGCTAGCAGTAGCTAGCTAAATTTCCCGGCCATCTATGCTCAGAACTGAAATGGACAAGGCCGTAAGCCTTCCCCTTAGAGACAGCAACTGTGGCTTTCAGACCATGCCCCTCCTCAGCTGCCTACAAAGCTGGAGTGCCCAGCTCCTCTGCCCATGGTTACAGCACACTACTTCCCACTCACTTGCCAGTTCTGGCCAAGGGATTTCGTCCCCACTTAAGATTATATTGTGAATTTCAGTTGGGAGCTTCTTTCAACCTGCAACTGCTGCCTGAGTTAGTTGGCAGACTTCTGTGAGGTCCCCTGTGATGCAGAATCAGGAATGGCTTCCCTTGGTCCATGCTGGAGACTGGGAAAGTGCAGAAGACCATTCTCATTGCTCCTACTTTTGTATTCCCCACTGTTCCCTATATGAATTCCAGCACTGTTTAGGGTTAAGGCTTCCCCCATGGACCGGATTTCCAGATTCCCTGGTGGGGATGTATAACCTGGAGGCAATCTCTCCCCCTCCCACACTGTGGGAACTTACAGTTTTTCACTTGGCTCATGGAGTAGGCTGCAGCTTGTTGCTTCTTTCAAAGATTCTGGTTTCATTTCTTTTTCTTAAGTTCCTGCATTGCTTCTTGGAAAAAAGTTCAGAGTGTGAATCTCTGCTCACTATTTTATCTGTCCAAATGGGAAACACATGTTAACACTACCTCTAATCTGCCATCTTTAAAATTGTTTTAGTAAATGAATCCCATGTTATTCATCTGTTGATGGATACTTAGGTTGCTTCCAAATCTTGGCTATTGTGATCAGTGCTGCAACAAACATAGGGGTGCAGATACTGTTTTGATATACCAATTTCTCTTCTTTTGGGTATATACCCAGCAGTGGGACTGCTGGATCATATGGTAGCAATGTGTTTTTAGTTTTTTGAAGAACATTCAAACTGTTCCCCATGGTAATTGTACTACTTTACATTCCCACCAACAGGGTAGGGAGGGTTCCTTTTCCTCCACATCTTCACCAGCATTTGTTATTGCCTGTCTTTTGGATGAAAGCCATTTTAACTGAAGTGAGATGATATCTCATTGTAGTTTTGATTTGCATTTCTCTGATGTTTAGTGATGTTGTACACCTTTTTATACAACTGTTTGTCATTTATGTCTTCTTTTAAGTAAATGTCTATTCAGAATTTTTGCCCATTTTTAAATTGGATATTTAGACTTTTTCCTATAGCATTGTTTGAGCTCCTTATATATTCTGGTTATTAATCCCTTGTGAGATGAACCGTTTGCAAATATTTTCTCCCATTCTGTGGGTTACCTCCTTGTTTCCTTCGATAATAAAGGCACAAAAGATTTGAACAAATACTTCACAAAAAAAGATTTATGGGTGGCAAATAGCACAGGAAAAGATATGGGAAAACTGACTGGGACGCTCAATATTCTGCTCTCATATTTCCAGCCATTTCCCCACCTTACCAGAGACTTCAACAGTGGCAAGTGCTCACAATACTCCTGAGGCTGAGGTGCATTCACGAAGCTCTGATGGTCAGGCTGAGCTGGCTGGGGAGGCGGTCCTGCCACACAGTTGCCAGTCCCTTCACTCCCAGAGCCTGTGTGCTTACGACAATGTGCTCATCTCTTGGACCAGATGGCGTGAGGTTAGGCTCTTCCAAGGTGATCCTAGGCTGGCTGTGGATGCAGTGAGGATTAGCTTGCTTTGGTTTCTTTGTAGTGATTTCTACCTACTCATGGTTGTTTATGTCACAGGAAAACCTGGAAAACTTAAAATGAATAGAGAGAAGGGGTCTCTGGTCAAGAGTAGAGGATCACAATGATTCTCAGGTTGTTATCACCTGGAAAACTCAGCTAGAAATGTCTGTTTTGCATGGATATGTCACTCGTTTCTAACCTGCCTCTGACCTGGACTTGAATCAAGGGCGGAAAACATTCTGTGACAGTGAGCACCAACAGGGAAATGTCAAGAGAAAAGAACCCACGTAAATAGTGACACAATTTTCTCAAATAAGGCAATTTGGGGGAGCTTAGTGGAATTCTGACAGAACGATTGGGTGTAAATGCACATATGGCTCCAACATTGCATTTCTCATTCGCACCTTTGTGCCATCTCCCAGAAACAGGCAGCGTAACTGTAATCTCCTAATAAATACGTGTTTTTCTGGTATTGCAATCCTTCAGTTAGATGCTGCACCTTATCCATTCAACCTGAATTCCATTTGCTGGTTGTATTTGTAGGTGGTACACTATTGAAATGCAAAGAGGCTTTTCCAAATATAACCCTATGCAATTGCTTTCTTTCACCCCTCAGATTAGTGGAAACTTATTTTGCTTTCTCTGGAACTTGAGGTTGGTTTTGCTTTCTTTTACTTTGTCTTTCAGGAAGGAAGCTAAGAAATTTTAAATGGTGCACATTTAAGACCCAAGATTACCAGTCTAGCAGCAGCTCTGCCTGATTCTCTGCGTTTTACACATTTGACAATTATCTCCCTTTATGGATTAGAGAAAGCACATCCTTCTCGGCAAGTGGTTCAGTGAAACTTCCATTAGTGAAAGAGGCACTTTGTCACAGGAGCAGAAGTGTTCATGCTACAGTGGAAAGGAAAAGATGCGTAACTTCTCATATTAAAACAGAGGCTTGCTTTAAATGGAAGGAAAGAAGAGGATGTAGAGAAACTGGAACCCTTCTGAACTGTTAGGAACGTAAAATGGTGCAGCTACTATGGAAAAGAGTGTAGTGGTCTCTCAAAAAATAAAAAATAGAACTACCGTGTGATCTAGCAATCCCTCTTCTGGGAATATATCCAGAAGAACTGAAAAAAGGGCCTAGAAGAAATATACATATCCTCCATGTTACTGTGGCATTATATTAGCCAAGAGGTGAAAATAATCCCATGTCTATTGACAGATGAACAGATAAACAAAATGTAGTGTACACACGCAATGGAATATTATTCAGCCTTAAAAAGGAATGAAGTTTGGATACATGCTACAACATGGATAAATCTTGAGGACATATGCTAAGTGAAATAAGCCAGTCACAAAAATGCAAATACTGTATGATTCCATTTATAAGAGGCATATAAATTAGTTGAATTCATAGAGACATGTGAAGTAGAATGGTGGTTGCTGGGGACTAGTTTTGTAATGGGTAGAGAGTTTACTTGTAAGATTAAAAAATTCTGGAGATCTATTTTAACAATAATGTGAATATACTTAATGCTGCTGAAGCACACACTTTAAAATGATTAAGATGGTAAATTTTATGTTATGTGTTTTGTGGAGTTTTTATTTCTAGAAGTCGAGGAAAAAAGAAATGATTTGCTTGCATTTTGTTCTTCCCATATTGACAATCAATAGTCACTCACTCCATGAGTAACTTCAAAGAAACAGGTATCTCTGAGCTTACAGCTCCAAGCACCTAAAACTGAAAAGAATCCTCAAAGAAGATTAGACAGTTCTATGTTCTCCGAACAAAGCTTCCAACTTCTAGGGCATTGAGGGTGCTAAAGTCTATATACAACAGGCTTGTCTCATACAATTGTATCATCGCATCTTTTTTTGCTTTTGTTTTTGTAATAGTCTGTTTTTGTTTCCACGTTCCATTTTGTATTTGGTAGAGTTCTTCCCTAGAGAAGAAGCTGAGTATCCCATAAATTTCCTGGTCACACTTATGTGACAAATCTTGCAGTTATTCTAAATTTCAGCATAGTCTTTATAAATTGTAAGCCCAGTACCGTGTAATGAAAACTATGAAGGTGATTTAAAATGGAGGCATCCCCCAGTGCCAAACTTGGGTCAGCTCCTAGTAGAAAGCAGAGGGGATAATGGTTTCTCTCTCCCCTCCTAGAGCTATTCTACTCATCTTGCCCAGCTGCTAAGCTCAGTTCGTCATGCCTTCCAGGCTTGCTGTTGCTAATGTATAACTAATTAAGCACTTTTTAATGAAAAAAATAGCCAAGCTAGGAGCAAGATAATGATTTATGTCACTTTGTAGCCTGGAGAGGCAGTGGTGGATAAGACCCTAGATTTGGAATCAGGCTGCTTAGCTTTGAATCCTGACTACAATTTAACTATGTGATCTTGGACATATTAACTAATTTCTCCACATCCTCAGTTTTCCCATCTGTAGAATGAGCATAATAACAATAGTACTGTATCCATTGGGTCCAGCTAGAAAAGCAGAACCAGTAGCAAACATAGTTTTAAAAACATGTATTAATCGGAACTGGCTTATGCTGTGTGGCTGGCCAAAATAGTGCAAAATCCAGTCACAAAAAGTGAAATTGCTGTCCTGTCCATGGTTGGAATTCTGCCCTTAACCCCCATGTCTCTCTCTGAAGCCTGAGCCCTGCCCTTAAGGTCTATCCAGATAATCTAGGATATTTCCATTACTTAAGGTCAACTAACTATGAACTTTAATTACATCTTTAAAAAATACTTTCAAGGCAACAGATGACTGTTTTTTTCCTTTTAAAATTTACAAATAAAAATAGGAACAACATGTTCTGAAATATGACACATTGTGGTATGGCTCAGCTGAGCTAACTGACATATGTATTACCTCATATTATTTATTGTTTTTGTGGTGAGAACACTTAAAATCTACTCTCATTGATTTTTAAAGAATGCATTGCTATTAACTATAGTCACCATGCTGTACCATAGATCTCTTTAACTTACTTTTCTTTCCAAACTGAAATTTGTATCTTTTGACCAACACCTCCCTAACTCTCCCAGTCCCCAGCCTCTGGTGACCACCACTTTATTCTTCTACATAGATGAGTTCAATGTTTTTAGAATCCACATGTGAGATTTAGAATACCGCATGTGAGATCATGTGATATTTGCCTTTCTGTGCCTGGTTTATTTTAGTTTGTCTTCTAGTTTCATTCATATTGTTGCAAACTAAAGGTTTTTTTTTTTTCTTTTTAAAGGCAGAATAGTATTCTATCTTGTATATATACCACATTTTCTTTATCCTGTCATCCACTGATGGGCACTTAGGCTGATTCTATATCTTGGCTATTGTGAATCACGCTGCAATAAATGGGAGTGCAGATATTTCTTTGACATACAGATTTTATTCCCTTTAGATATATACCCAGCAGTGGGATTGCTACTTCACAGGGTAGTTCTAGTTTAAATTTTTGGAGAAACCTCCATACTGTTTTCCATGATGGCTGTGCTAATTTACATTCCCACCAACAGTGTACATGGGTTCCCTTTTCTTCACAGTGTCACCAGTACTTTTGTTTTCTTGATAATAGCGACTCTAACAGGTGTGAAGTAATCTTTGTGGTTTTAAAATGCATTTTCTGATGATTAGTGACGCTGAGTGATTTCTCACATAACCGGTCACTTGTATGTCTGTCTTTGAGAAACTTCTATTTAGGTCCTTTGTACATTTTTAATAGGGTTATTCTCTTACAATTGAGGGTATTTTTTATTAGTTCCTTATATTTTTTGGATATTTACTCCTTATCAGATGTATAGTTCGTGAATATTTTCTTCCATTCTTTAGGTCGTCTCTTCACTTTTATTTCCTTTGCTGTATGGGAGCTTTTTAGTTTGGCATAATCCCGTTTGTCTACTTTTGCTTTAATTGCCTATGATTTGGGGGTTGTATCCAAAAGACTCAATGCCCAGCCCAATCTCATAGAGCTTTTCCTCTGTTTTCTCATAGTTTTCTATAGTTTCTAGGCCTTATGTTTAAGTCTTTAGTTCATTTGCAGATTTTTTTATATGCTATGAGATGAGGTCTAATTTTATTCTGCACATGGACATCTAGTTTTCCCAACACTATTTATTTAAGAGACTGTCCTTTTCCCGTTACGTGTTCTTGGCAACTTTGTTTTAAAAAATTGACTATAAATGTGTGGGTTTATTTCTGCGTTCTCTATTCTGTTCTGTTGGTGTATGTATCTATTTTTATGCCAGTATCATGCTGTTTTGATTGCTGTATGTCTACAGAATATTTTGAAGTTAGAGAGTGATAGCTCTAGCTTTGTTCTTTTTGCTCAAGATTGCCTTGGCTACTCAGGATCTTTTGTGGTTCCATATAAATTTTAGGGTATTTTTTTTCTATTTCTGTGAGAAATGTCATTGGAATTCTGATAGAGATGGTGTTGAACCTGTATTTCACTTTAGGTAGTATGGACATTTTAATAATCTTCCAATCCATGAACACACATCTATTTCTTTTTCAATTTCTTTCATCAGCATTTTATAGTTTTCAACGTATAGGTCTTTTACTTTCTTGACTAAATGTATTCCTAAGTGGTTTTTTTTTTTTTTTTTTTTTTTTTTTTTTTTCTTGTAGCTGTTATAAATTGGATTAGGTTCTTGATTTAATTTTTGAATGGTTGTTACTGTATAAAAAAGCTACTGATTTTTATATGTTGATTTTGTATCCTGAAACTACTAAATTTATTCTAAAAGTTTTTTGTGGAGTTAGGGTTTTCTATATGTAAGATGATGTCATCTATAAACAGATACAGTCTAACTTGTTTTTTAAGTTTTTTTTGTAATGTTCTTGTCTGGTTATGGTACCCACATAATGCTGCCCTCATAAAATACAGAAGTATTTCCTCTCCTTTGATTCTTTGGATTCTTTGGAAGAGTTTGAGGAGGATTTGTTTTAGTTCTTCAAATGTTTGGAAATGAAAAGTGAAGCCATCAGATTCTGCGCTTTTCTTTGATGGGAGACTTTTCATTACTGATTCAGGGTCCTTATTATTGATCTGTTCACATGTTCCATTTCTTTATGATTCAGTCCTGTAAGGCTTTATGTGTCTAGGAATTTATATGTTTCTTCCAGATTATTTAATTAATTTTTTTATTATACTTTAAGTTCTGGGATACATGTGCAGACCATGCAGGTTTGTTACATAGGTATACACATGCCATAGTGGTTTGCTGCATCCATCAACCCATCATCTACATTAGGTATTTCTCCTAATGTTATCCTCCCCTACCCCCCTACACCCTGATAGGCCCCAGTATGTGATGTTTCTCTCCCTGTGTCCACGTGTTCTCATTGTTCAAGTCCCACTTACGAGTGAGAACATGCGGTGTTTGGTTTTCTGTTCCCGTGTTAGTTTGCTGAGAATGATTTCCAGCTTCATCTATGTCTCTACAAAGGACATGAACTCATTCTTTTTTATGGCTGCACAGTATTCCATCGTGTATATGTGCCACATTTTCTTTATGCAGTCTATCATTGATGGGCATTTGGGTTGGTTCCAAGTCTTTGCTATTGTGAACAGTGCTGCAATAAACATATATGTGCATGTGTCTTTATAGTAGAATGATTTATAATCCTTTGTGTATATACCCAGTAATGGGATTGCTGGGTCAAATGGTATTTCTGGATCTAGATCCTTGAGGAATCACCACACTGTCTTCCTTCATGCTAAAAACTCTCAATAAACTAGGTATTGATAGAACATATCTCAAAATAACAGCTATTTGTGACAAACCCAAAGCCAATATCATACTGAATGGGCAAAAACTGGAAGCATTCCCTTTGAAAACAGGCACAAGACAAGGATGCTGTCTCTCACCACTCCTATTCAACATAGTGTTGGAAGGGCAATCAGGCAGGAGAAAGAAATAAAGTGTATTCAAATAGGAAAAGAGGAAGTTGATTTGTCTTTGTTTGAAGATGACATGATTTTATATTTAGAAAATCCCATCATCTCAGTCTAAAATCTTAAGCTGACAAGCAACTTCAGCAAAGTCTCAGTATACAAAATCAATGCGCAAAAATCAAGCATTCCTACACACCAATAATAGACAAACAGCCAAGTCATGAGTGAACTCCCATTCACAACTGCTACAAAGAGAATAAAATACCTAGGAATACAACTTACAAGGGGTGTGAAGGACCTCTTCAAGGAGAACTACAAACCACTACTCAAGGAAATAAGAAGGACACAAACGGATGGAAAAACATTCCATGCTCATGGATAAGAAGAATCAATATTGTGAAAATGGCCATACTGCCCAAGGTAATGTATAGATTCAATCCCAATCAAGCTACCACTGACTTGCTTCACAGAATTAGAAAAAAAAAACTAAATTTCACGTGGAACCAAAAAAGAGCCCGTATAGCCAAGACAATCCTAAGCAAAAAGAACAAAGCTGGAGGCATCATGCTACCTGACTTCAAACTCTACTACAAAGCTACAGTAACCAAAACAGCATGGTACTGGTACCAAAACAGATATATAGATCAATGAAACAGAACAGAGGCTTCAGAAATAACGCCACACATCTACAACCAGCTGATCTTTGACAAACCTGACAAAAACAAGCAGTGGGGAAAGGATTCCCTATTTAATAAATGGTGTTGGGAAAACTGGCTATCCATATGCAGAAAACTGAAACTGGGCCCTTTCCTTACACCTTATACAAAAATTAACTCAAGATGGATTAAAGACTTAAATATAAGACCTAAAGGCATAAAAACCTTAGAAGAAAACGTAGGCAATACCATTCAGGGCATAGGCATGGGCAAAGACTTCATGACTAAAACACCAAAAGCAATGGCAACAGAAGCCAAAATTGGCAAATGGGATCTAATTAAAGATCTTCTTTACAGCAAAAGAAGCTATCATCAGAGTGAACAGGCAACCTACAGAATGGAAGAAAACTTGCAATCTATCCATCTGACAAACGGCTGATATCCAGAATCTAAAGGAACTTAAACAAATTTACAAGAAAAAAAACAAATAACCCCATCAAAAGGTGGGTGAAAGATAGACACTTCTCAAAAGAAGATATTTATGTGGCCAAAATCATATGAAAAACAGCTCATCACTGGTCATTAGAGAAATGCAAATCAAAACCACAATGAGATACCATCTCACACCAGTTACAATGGCGATCATTAAAATGTCAGGAAACAACAGATGCTGGAGAGGATGTGCAGAAATATGAACGCTTTTACACTGTTGGTTGGAGTGTAAATTAGATTATTTAATTTATTGATGTGTGTTAGTATTCCCTTATTTCTATTTCTGTAGTATTGTAATTTCTCCTTTCATTTCTAGTTTGCTAATTTTGTTTTCATAAAACCAACTTAGTTTCATTGGTCTTTTCTATTGTTTCTCTGGGCTCTATTTATTTCTTCTCTGATCTTCATTTCCTTATATTAACTTTGGGCTTAGCTTGTTCTTTGTCTAATTTCTTGAGGTGCAACTTTAGATTGTTTAAATAAAATCTTTTTTGAGGTAGATGTTTATTGCTATAAACTTTCCTCTTGGAATTTCTATTGTTGCATCCTATAAGTTTTGGTATATTGTGTTCTCATTCTTGTTTGTCTCAAGGTAGTTTAATTTTTGTTTTAATTTCTTCATTGGCCCATTGTTTGGTTGCAGTTTAATTTCCATGTATTTGTGAGTTTTCCAAAATTTTTCATGATATTGATTTCTAGTTTTATACCGTTGTGATTGGAAAAATACTTGATATTTCAATTTTCTTTAAGACTTGTTTTGTGGCCTAACATGATCTATCCTGGAGAATGTATCATTTGCACCTGAGAAGAATGTGTTGGATGGAATGTTCTTGTACATGTCTGTTAGTTCCATTTTTTGTAAAGTTTGATTTTTTTTATTGATTTCATTTGGATGACCTGTCCATGAAAGTGGAGTACTAAAGTCCCCTACAGTTGGATTATAGTTTGTTTCCTTAATATCTATTAATATGTTTTATATATATGTACTCTAATGTTAGATGCATATATATTTAAAATTGTTATATCCTCTGAATTGACTCCTAATCACCATAGAATGACCTTCTTTGTATTGCTTTGTAGCTTTTTACTTAGTCTATTTAATCTGATGTAACTATGTCTACCCTTCATCTCTTGGTTTCTATTCGCATGGAATATCTTTTTCCATCCCTTGACTTTTAGCATATGTATATCCTTAAGGGTGAAATACATGTATATATACACTAAATGTGACACACATATACCTATAGGCAGCATATAATTGGATCTTGGTTTTTAATCCATTCATCCACTCTTTCAGTTAGAGAATGTAATCCATTTACACTGAAGGTAATTGATAGGTAAGAACTTACTACTGACATTTTATTGTTTCCTGGTTGTTTTATAGATTCTTTTTTTACTACCTCTCTTGCTGTCTTCTTTTGTGTTCAGGTGATTTTTCTCAAGCAGTATGCTTTGATTCCTTACTTTTTACCTTTTTTGTATCCACTATAGATTGTTGCTTTCTAGTTACAATAAGGCTTACAGAAAACATCTTATAGTTATAACAGGCTATTTTAAGCTGATAACAACTTAACTTTGATTGCATAAATAACTCTGCACTTTTACTTCCTCTCCCTCCACATTCTGCTGTCACAATTTACATCTTATATTGTGTATCCCTTACCAAATTATTATATCTATTATTTTTAATAGTTTTCATCTTCATAATAAAGATATTATTGATTTACATATTATCATTACAGTATTAGAGTACCACGAATTTTACTATGTACTTTTACCAGTTTAATACTTTAACATGTTTTCATGTTACTAGTGTCCTTTCAGCTTGAATTCCTTTTAGCATGTCTTGTAAGACGTGTGATGATAAATTCCTTCACCTTGTTCATCTGGGAAAACCTTTATCTCTCTTTCATTTCTGAAGGACAACTTTATTGCATTTTTGTTTGTGTTTTATAATATGTCTTAGTGTAATCTTGTTTTGATTGAATCTTCTTAGAGATCTTTGGCCTCCCTGTACCTGGATATTTACATTTTCTGCTTTTTTTTTTTTTAATCTTTCAACCTCTTTCCTCTTTCTTCTCCTTTTTGAACACCTACAATTTGAATATTAGCTTTTTTGATGGTGTTCCATAAAAAATTCCATAAACTTTCTTCATTCCTTTTCATTTTCTTTCTTCTCTGGCAGTATGTTTTCAAATAGTCTGTCTTTGAGTTCAGATTCTTTCTTACATTGATGAACTCTGTGGTTGATGTTCTATTGCATTTTAAATTTCATTCACTATATTTTTCAGTTCTAGAGTATTTTTGTAAAATATAATCTTACTGCTAAATGGGTAATTTTGGTCTATTTTATTTCATTGAATTGTTTCTGTATATTTTCAGGTGTGCTAACTTTCTTAAAATTATTTTGAATTATCTGCCAGGCAACTTATAAATTTCCAGTTCCTTTGGGTCAGCCATTAGGAGATTGTTGTGTTCTTTTGGTGGTGGTATATTTTCTTGGTTTTTCATGTTTCTTGTTGCCTAAATTGATGTCCACACAATTGAAGAAATAAGAACTTACCGCAGTCTTTACAGAATGGCTTTAAGAAAGGTCTTTACCACTTAGCCCATTCAGAGATTCTAGGTAGGCTGTGTGCCATGGTTCATAGGCTGGTTTGTTGTTGGAGTCCTTAGGTCAGCTGTCCTGGTCTTGGGTCAGCAGGTGGGTGGGCCTGAAGCCTAGAACCATGGGGGTATATCTGCTAACTGGGTCCATAGAAGTAGGCCTTGAGGCTGGGTCAACAAGTATGCACCTGTATCCTATGTCTGTGGGGGCTGACCTGGATCCCGGGTCCATAATATCTGACCTGGTGCTGGGGTGGGCCTTGAACCTAAGTCTGTAGGAGCCAGCCAGGTACTGGGATGGACCTCACACCTGGGCTCACTGGGTTGGGCCTGGAGTCTGAACCCATGGGGGTTGTCCTGGCACTGGGGCAGGCCTGAGTCTAAGGGGGTGGGTATGGGTGCTGGCTCTGTAGGAATGGGCCTGGAGCCTTAGTCTGTGGTGGGTGGCCTGGGACTATGCTCTACTGGGGTGGACCTAAACTCAGTCTGCTGAAGGAGACCTGGACCCTGGGCTGCTAGAGTTTGAAGTTCCAGGGACTGGCCTTGCACTGGGCAGGCCTAGAGTCTGTGTCCATGGGTACCAGTCTGATGCCTAAGGCCAGAAGCACAGACTTAGTATGGGGGCTCTAGTGGCTAACTTGGCTCAAGGATAGTCTGGAAATGAGCTGGGCTGGAGCCTGGGGCTGTAGGGGCTGGCCTGGTTCTAGGTAAGCCTGGAACCTGTATCCATAGGAAGCCAACCTGTAGGCTGAGTCTGCAGGTGGTGGTCTGATGACTAGGACTTCAGGGGCTGTCTTGGTGTTGGGGGGGGCCAGCCTGGTTCTGGTGGCAGTCCAAAGTCTGGGGTCACTGGGGCCAGCTTGGCCCTGAGGTGGCCCTACAGTCTAAGTCCATGGGGGGCTGGCTTGGCATCGTGGAAGGCCTAAAGTCTGGAACTGCTGGGACTGGTGCTGGGGCCTAGGGTCACTGGGATCAAGCCTGGCAGTGGGACAGGCCCAGAGACTGCATCTACCAGGCAGGCCTGGTACTGCAGGATCAGATCTGGCACCAGGGTAATCCTGGAGGCTCAGTCCATGGATACTGGCCAAGAGTCTGGGCTCTGGGGGTCAGCCTGTGGCTTTGGGGGTGGCCTGGAGCCTGAGTTTGTGGGGGTTGGCCTGGAACTAGGGTAGGCTTGAAGTTCAGGGCTGCTGAGGTTGACCCAGTGCTGAGGTTGGTTTGGAACCCGTGGCTGCCGGGGTCAGCCTGAAGGTGGGAAAGGCCTGGAGATGAAATTCACAGGGCAGGCCTGAAACTATGGGATCCACCATGGCAACTGGGGTGAACCTGGAAGCTCAGTCCATGGGTACCAGTCTGAAACCTGGGGCTATGGGGACCTACCACTGTTGGTTTTTATTGGGGGGGCCTGGTGTTGGAGTCAATGGCAAAGTTCAGTACTCACCTCATTCTTCTTCCCATACACAGGAGATTTCTGTCTACATGTTGTGCTGCCTGGGGTTGGTGGTGAGAGTAATGTAAAACTGTTCTTCCTGCACTCTTCAATGCATCTTCTCTTATTTCTGTGTTACCTCCAGGTGCTGTAATCTCCTGATTCCTTAGTTCTTGTGAAGGTATGTTTGTGCATGGGTAGTTGTTCAAATTGTGGGGGATAAGCGTGAGAGAGTCCTATTCTGCCATCTTCCTGATGCCAGTCCTCCCAGAATAGCAACTTGGTTGAATAATTGGAGACTAGGCTGGCCAAGTTGACACGTCAAAACAACCATCACATATACCTACCTTTTCAGTCACTGAAAGGATTAAGTGATATTTGTAAATTACTTTAGCAGTGTCTGGCACATGGTAAATAATTAATTTTCACTTATTTATATAATAATTATAGTTACACTCATATAATTATAAATATTCCAGTTATATAACCTTGAGCCAATCATGTAACATGATTAATCTTCAATTTCTTCATCTGTAAAATGAGGGCATTGGAATACAAAGTTGCTAATGCATCTTCATGCTCTTAGTCTATGGGATTTTTGGCCATGTTTGAGGAATGAAGGCTAAACAAGCCAAAATTGGGAAGAGAAGTGAACTGGAGTGACACAGAGATAGAAAAAAAGGAAGAGGTCACGGCATAGGTGGAAGAATGACAAAAAAGAAACTTCTAAACTCCACCAAACACCTTGTGAATGCATAGATTGTTCCAGATGTCATCAAATAGAACAGCCTATGTCTATGGTCCTGACTCCTGGGTGCCCTGGTCCAGGACAATTCATGTCAATGGTAATAAGAGCCCAACTTTCCAGCAGGATAGATTTGTTCAGGTAACACTCAGCCAGCACCTACTCTGTGCCAGCCTGGCTTGATGCTGCTGTGATTCTAATTCTTCATTAGCATTAACACTTCCCTCTGATAAACTACTTTTATTCTTCCTTGGCATCATTTCCACAAAAAGTATTCTTTGCAAGAAAGAGCCTCCAGGTTATATGCCAACTTGGGGGTGTGGGTACAATTAAGGCAAGCACTCAGTGTTCCCAATTCCACCTTGAAGGTATTAACAACCTTGAAAAATAGTGCCATTTAGTCTTTCAAAACAAAGGTCCTGACATTTCCCCGGTTATGACAAGAAGAAAGGATGCATCAGAAATCAGTGGCTAAAAATGAGTCAAAAAGGGATCAATCTGCCAAATTGTCCACCAAGGAAAGTTGAAGTGCTGGGTTTGTAGTGAGTTAAATCCTCAGCAATTCCTCATGTCACAGGGAAAGATGGAAGCTAAGGGAAAGGTGATAGTGGAAGCCTGGAGGAGGAAGGAAAAGGAGCTGCTAGGTATCTGGTTGTTTGGAAAGTCACTACTCAAAAATAAAATGAGACACGATTCTTTTTTTTTTTTTTTTAAATTTATTTATTATTATTATACTTTAAGTTGTAGGGTACATGTGCATAATGTGCAGGTTTGTTACATATGTATACTTGTGTCATGTTGGTGTCCTGCACCCATCAACTCGTCAGCACCCATCAACTCATCATTTACATCAGGTATAACTCCCAATGCAATCCCTCCCCCTGAGACACGATTCTTTCTGATTTCTTAAAGAGAAATATTTTACTTGTGGAATTAAAACTCAAAATACAAAAACATGAACTACTCTGGGCTGGCTGAGGTTCTGGCAGATGCTCTTATGTAAGCCTCCACTGCTCATGGCTCGGTGATTTCAGAATGGGACCCCAGCTCCCTAGGTTGCCCAGTCTCAGCATAGGTCATATTAACAATAACTCACATTTCACAGGCTGTGGCTTCACCTTCACACACAGGCATGATCCCTCCTCCTTCTCACTCCTCTAGTTATTTCTGGGAGACTCTTGAGGGAATCAGTCATGTGCTTATGTTAAGATCAACAAGCCTTTTGAGTTTCCTTTTGCTTTCCTTTCAGTGAGATGTTTTTCCAAGAACTCTGACCAACCTCTAACAGAGATGCTGAATGCCAGCTCCCACAGCTGTGGTCTTGATCTCCAGGTTCCACAAACTGCTCCCTCCCCATTTTCCTTCGTGCTAAAAGGTGGTAATAGCTTCTGCTCTTATAGTCTCTGGGGAACCACACCATCCTTGAGAGTTTTCTATACTCAGCCCACACATTTGTAAATAGTTCTTATTAAACTCTTCTCAAAGCATCCCATATGAGCATGCCATCCATTCCTTCTGGGTCTCCGTGCAATATACCAGATGTGTCTCAATCTCAGTTTGAGCCTTAGGCTAAAACCTCTGTTATGCCATGAAGACACGGCAGGTCCTATTGAACTGTTCAGTGAAAATGATTTAGAAGACTAAAAGATGATGCTTAAGACATTTTTAAAGTTGAAATCAAAATCGTGGTGTTTGCTTCATGACCTCTGAAACTTAATTTGCCTCATGATCTCTGAAACTTAATCTACTGGGTAAAGAACTGTCAGCAGCACAGCAAGGCCAATCATTTTCAAGTCCCCAAAGAAGTCATATGTTCACCAGGAGACACAGGTCTTCCATGTCTGAGCACACAGAGGCAGTAGGATTGGCAGCTGCTGTTGGAGGTGCTTTCTGTGTTTTTTTTTTTCGGTTTGCACATTTTTATTGGGAGCCGTGGGAGGGGCCGCCTCTGTCAGTGAAGGTGCTCACAGTTTCTTCAGCCACTCCGGGCTGGGGCCCTGAGGGTCCTGGGGGTGGCTGGGCACGTCCGGCATGTTCCCATCATCGCAGATGGGCACTGGGTAGTTGTAGGGCGTGGCCTCGTTGATCATGACGGAGTACTTGAAGTAGGGGCTGAATGGGGGCATAATTATAGCGAGGCCCCCAGTGACGTAGGACACGACCAGCACTGGCTCCTTGTCCCAGGCATTCTTGAGGAAGGCACCGAGTCTCGCAGCCATCTTGGTCTTGGTGGCCAGAGGTGCTTTCAAAACACAGTGACCAGCAGGCCTGGCTCTAGCAGAGCCAACACCACAAGGGATTGGAGGGTATAAGCCATGACAGGCAGTGTCACTATCTGCTGCTTCTTAATTCCTGCAGATTCAGGGACCATAGATTCCAGTTGTCCACCTTGATTCACCTCATCAGAAACTTGGAAAACCTTCACATTGTCTGTGTTGACATATTGACCTTACTCCAACTGTATGGATAGCATGTGTTTTAAAATCCACTGGACATAGAATTATAGGTTCACCATATGATTTTTAAATTTATTATATTATTTAAAGGTGTTTTTCTACTCCCTCCTGGCCTCTCTAGTTTCCTGCAAGAAGTCAGCCATTGACCTGATCATTGTTCCTCCACATGTAGTTCTCATTTTTCTCTTGCTGCTTTCAAGGTTTGCTCTTCATCTTTGGCTTTCAACAGTTTGAGGATGTGCCTCGGTGTGACTTATATTTATTCTCCCTTTTGTTGTATTAAAACACAAATGGCTTTTGCTATCTAAATTTCCTACACCCCTCAGCTATCTAAATTTCCTACTTCTCTTCCTATTTCATGAAGCTCCAGGCACCAGTGTCAGCTGTTTTTTAGGGTCATCTTCTCAGGTCAGTAGGACAGATTTAAAAAGGTAAAATCTGAAGATTCCATGACGTACAGTTCTGTTTTCTGTTGTTCTTGTATTTGCCTCTATTTTGTTGTATAATGCAGACTTTTACAGCAAGGAAATAGCCTTTTTTTTTTTTTTGTGAATAACCCCTTATTATGGTTGCATTTATCTTATTGTTTCCACTTTCAGATAGGGAAGCTAAGGCATTTCATCTAACTATAACTCTAATATCGCTATATTAAACAATAGTATAAAGATGTAAGCAAGGTTTAAACAAGACTATAAAGCATGGTTCCACATGGGCTTTATTCTCTCCTCTTCCATACTTTCAAGCACAGATTTTGGGCTTGGGCTCCTTTTGTACAGCTGCCTTGGATGATTTATGTGGAGTCCAGGCAGGAACCCTGACTCTCATGGCCTCTGAGGCATCTTAGAGTGAGATACCTTGTTCCTTGTTTGCATTACACTGGACAGGGAGTTTGGTCCTCTGTTGTATATATAACGTAACTTATTTATAGTTTATATTTATGTCACACTTCTACATTATAAAATATCAGACCCTCTAAGTTTTCTACTTACAATTTCAGAATTGTTATTGCAAATGAATTAACTTGTATTTTCTCCTTTTGCAAGGCTGAGGTGAAAACTAATGACGTAGATAACAGATTTTTTTCCCTTGTTGATTAGAAAGCTTTTAGCTTCATTATTTAATCCCCAAGGACAGGGTAAGTGCTTCTTCTGTATGTATGAGTTGCAGTCTACAGTTCCATTTCAATTAAAATTTTTTCACTATATGATTTGTCTAATATCAACAACATGAGTGCTTGAGGACAAATTGTTTTTAAGATTTCTGTAAGATTATTACCCTATCACACTGATTCTCAGGAAATGTATTAAATTTACAATGGGAACCTTGTTTCCCATAGTTACATTTTGGTAATATTTATGTTCTCATCTATTTTGTTCTGCAACCAATGGACTTGTTATACGTGTTAAGGAACTGCCCCTTTGCTCCAGGAATTCCATTTCTAAGAATTCATCTCAAGGAGGTAGGAACCAGGAATTAGATGTTTATGGGGCAAGTGTATCCCATTGTCCACTTGGAAGTCTCTGAGAACTGATGAATGGAGATCCGACTTAAATATCTCCCATGCTGGGCCTTGGCACATGTTGGGCTCTGTATAGCTTCCAAAGGCAATGTGAAGAGTGAGAAAATTACATCTGGCATTGGTTTCGGTGAGGCATTTTAATCAAATGCAGGCCAGATTAAATCTGTTCTGCAAGAGACTGGATGCCAATTTAGCTGTTACCTGAATCAATGAAACAAGCTGAATTTTTAAAGGTTGTGGAGACTGCGATTAGAAAGCAGGTAATTGGGTAAGTGTCTGTTAGCAGGACAAGCCAGATATGTATTGATCGAGAAAGGAAAAAGTCTGACTTGATTAACAAACCTTCTCTGTGTCAATAAACTAATGGTTGCTTTTAAAATGTAATTTTGCTTCCATTCTTCAGTAAGGGGCCAAAAATAGCCCAGGGAGGGGCTGTGGAGAAAGTTAAAGTGTTTCTAAATAAGGAGCTTCCACTGATGATTGGAGAACACTGGTAATGGAAAAGGAACAGATTATCTGTCTCAGGAAGAGGCTTTTCAGTCCCTCCAATGGCATATAACAGAATTCAAACAAGTTTTACACTGAAGACTGCAGCGTTAGACTTGTGGCTCCACATTCAGCTCTAAAGTGATTTTTGCTGGAGGCAAATGCGTCAAGAAAGAGAAATCTTTCTCTCCCAAGAAACCTCTTACACAACTGTGTCCCTCCAGGGACTCTCAGAACAATCCCTCCACAGGGACCTGAGACACCAGGTCATGGCTTTTCCTTCTCGGGAAAGCAAATGGGATTGATGTACTGGGAATTCTCTCTCGTCCTGAAGCGAAACACACCCAAGTCCGTGAGCCCTCGTCCCAGATGAGGCTCCCTGTCTGCAGAATGGGAGAAGAACTGGCAGGCTCTGCAGATTCCCCACTCAGTGCCTCTGGTTTGGAAATTACAAGTACTGACTTCTTAGGTTTCTAGTAAACAATAGGAAAAACCTGCCCTTAGATGTCCCAAAGAAGTTAGAGTTTTGAAACTGGATATGGAACCCAGCCCACAGCTTGGGACTTGAGGAAACTAGGAGAAGGTGTCTGGGCACTGTGAGCCTCAGGTGTCTCCCTGCCACCACCCACTGCTGTAGAAGCAACACCATCAGGGCCAGCGCTTGCTTCGATGAGTAAAGAATCCCCTCTTGGCAGGGAGCGAGAGCAGTGTGGGCGCTCCCTGGGCATTAAATTGTATTTGACAGCGAATGAAGAGCATGGCAAGCTCTCTGCCCACATCTGTCTTTGTGTCCTCTGACTTCTGTCTCATCGCATGAAAACAGATTTGGTTTGACTGAGAGCAGAGACTCTGAGTCTGACAAAACCTAAAACAATAACATTTTATTCTAATGGGAGAGCTGAGATGGAGAAAATGGAAGAAAAGTAATAAAAATAAGGTAAATCTGGGGGAACATGACTAAGTTGTTTTGTTGCCAACCACAGCAAAACATATTGCAAGGATAATAACTGGCTCCACAAAGGACTTCCTTATTTGAATGCAGCTGGGAGAGAAGGCAGGAGAGGGGAGAGAACCTATAAAATTCCTAGACCAAAACGTTCTGGGTACTCATGAATCTTGAGTCAGTACTTACTGTTTTCCTTCCCCACACCATCATTTGTCCAATTTTTTTTTTAACCCACAACGTGGTGATTTTGCCAGCACTTGGGGAGATGTTCTCAGTATCCAGCCCTCTCCAGTGTGTGTGGTTGCACAACTCTGTGACAGCAGCCACACCCCTACTTCTGCTTATCACAGCCACCTCCAGAACTGCAGTGATACTCTTCACAGTCATCACCTTTCATTCACCTTGAGCAGCTTGGACATTAGCTCCTGAGACCTGTTGGGGTGTTTAGCGCCTCAGGAAGGAACCCTTGCTCTCTATGGGTCTGGCCTTCACACCATGAGATAAAGGGATTTAATGAGAATGTCCCAGCATTGACTATAAATGGAAGCAAATGCCTTTTTCCCCTCTTTGGTGGCGGTGGTTTTGCTTTTGATGTATTCAGTATTCCAGAAGCATGGGACATAAAATTTCTTAGAAAAAATTTTCAGGAAATCCTATGTGAAAATGGTTTGGAAGGCAGGAGGATGATGACCAGTATATGCACAAACACTTTCACCCCAGCTAGCAGTACTGCCTGCCGTTCCTCTCCTAGGCTAACATTTTGGCACAGACATTCCCCTGTTGGCACAGACATTCCCCTCTCCCCAGGAAGAGAGGCCCAGGAATTTCTGCTAGCTCAGAAGGCAATCAACTGCATTATGCTCTGAGGTGGGCTGGGAGAGACTGGTCAGCTCTGTCACTTGGGGCGGCAGGAAGGGAATTGGATGGCCGATGGTAGCAGGGGAAAGCCTTACGCAGAAACTGGCTCTGTGAGCCACGTGTGTGGGTAGGAACTGCCTGAGGGAGGGCGCTTGTTCTTCCTGGAGGGATGAGGAAGCCTATTTGGCCCAGGGCTGTGGGGTGAAGGGAGACTCAGTCTCCTTGTCCCTGGTGGGCTGTCAGGTCAAGGCTTAGAACAAAAAGTACTGACCAAGGAGCACCCTTGGAAAGCTGGGTCTGGCTGCTGGGATATGGGGAACTGTGTCAGAGTCTGGAGAGGAAGGCAGGCAGTCACAGGGGCCTGGGTGAGGGTGTGCAGCAAGGCAGAGCTGGGCTGGCTGTGACAATGGCCAGGTTCAGGACGATGAGACCTGGGAGAAGATCCCTTGTGGGGAGGGCATGGGCGCCTCATGCCTATGTGAACCTGGCTCAACTGTTTCCTCTACTCAAAGAGCCATCTGGCTCCACACTGCCTGCCCACCCCCAGCAGAGCAGAAGGCAGAATGAAGCCACTTGTATCCCTGGCTGTGGAGCAGTGCAGCTGGCTTTATGGAAGTGCTAGAAGTCAGCACCAGCGCAAGTTGCAGGAAAACAAGGACCAGTCCTTTGCTGTGTATCACCAGCAACCTGGGAACCTCTTCTCAACTTTAGGAGTCTACCTTCTCCAGGGCACGCTTGTTCGGGTGGCCTAGCAGAGCTGCAGGAGTGGCTGGATGGTGGCCCTCGGCCAGTGACCCGTCCTCTGCCCCTCATTCCCCTGACTTTGAAAGCAATTTCATTGCAGATGATCCTAGGGAGTTTTCGTTTCGGGAGGGGAAGGACTTATCCTGCCCATAAGGAGGAGATGGTCCACAGAGGAGGCTGGTCAAAGTATTTGGGAAGTGGCAAATTCTGTATGCCTTTTTATAATTTAATGCAGATAAAAGAACCTTCATTCTACAGAACTATATAACAGGTGGAAAACACCTTAGGCTTGGAGTCAGGACACCTGTGTTTAACTTCTGGCTGTGTTAATTGCCAGCTTTGGGTCTGTGAGTTAAAGACTTAACATCTTTTTTTTTTTTTTTTTTTTTTTTTTTTTGAGACAGAGTCTCGCTCTGTCGCCCAGGCTGGAGTGCAGTGGCGCGATCTCGGCTCACTGCAAGCTCCGCCTCCCGGGTTCACGCCATTCTCCTGCCTCAGCCTCCCGAGTAGCTGGGACTACAGGCACCTGCCACCATGCCTGGCTAATTTTTTGTATTTTTAGTAGAGATGGGGTTTCACCGTGTTAGCCAGGATGGTCTCGATCTCCTGACCTCATGACTCACCCGCCTCGGCCTTCCAGAGTGCTGGGATTACAGGCGTGAACCGCCGGGCCCGGCCAAAGACTTAACATCTTTAAGCCTTTGGGCCTCAGTCCTTCCATCTATAAGATGGGCATTATCAGCCCTAATCTTCCTCTCAACAGGTTTAATCACATAATGATAATGATGCTGTTGTTGATGCTGATGATTTGTGTCCCTTACACAGTGCTCCCATGTTTCAGGTACACCACATCTATTCATTTAATCCTCTTACCAATTCTATGATGTAGGTACCCATACGATCCTTGTTTTACAGAAGAAAAAAACTGAGGGTAGCAAGTTACTTGCCCGAGGCTGAACGGCTGGCCAGGGGTGGCGGAGGCAAAACTGCATCCTGGGCAGCCTGGCCCCAGGGCTGTGCTCCTTGCCTCACACTGCGTCTTCTCCAACGCAATAGATGTGAAACTGTCTTGGAAATCTCCTGCCTCCAGGAAGGAGGTGTTCAGCACATCCCATAAAGAATCGAAGACTAAATGAATACATAAAGTACTAAACACATACGGAGATACCATTTTTATGATGACTAGAAATTGGGCGGTTGTGACCCCTCTACAATAAAGAAACCCAAATCTGAATTCTGCTCAGTGAGCAAGTGCCATCGGGTGGGAGGTGAGTCCCTGGACGCAGGCAGCACCAGGCCAGGAACAGTCGGTGTGTGGGAGGGGAAGGGTGGGGTCTGAAGGGCAGACAACGCAGCACCGGGCCTGGCAGCATGCTGGTGGCTGCCCCAGAACAAATAGGGAGTTCTCAGGCCTGAAACCTTTTTCTCCAGCTGGCTGGGAAGGGGAATCTTTCATTCCAACAGACCATTTATTCTGATTGATGAAGAGAGTAGCTTCTGTTAGGAGACGCTGACAAAGGCCATTTACAAAGGGGCTAGAGGAGGAATTGAGCCGTGCGCTGACACGGCAGATGGTGGCCAGGCGCAGTCCCCGGGGGCCTCGGCGCCGCATTGCAGACACATGTCAGCCCACGATGTAAATGTGGCGGCAAGGGTTGTTTTACTCTTCGGCTATGACTGGGATCAATGGCCAGCCGCGCGGAAGCCATCCATCACCCCGGGAGCAGGCTGTGAGATACGAGGCTGGAATTCCAGCACTGATCCTGCCGACAGCCTCCTTTGCAGAGTGGGTGATGCATGTGCGAGCCAGTCAGCACCCTAGACTAGGGGACGACTCAGGAGGGAACTGGGTCAAAGGCCAGTTCCGAGGCCTTGCTCAATGCCTAGGAGCAGTCAACCCTGTTTTTGAAGGGCAGGAGATACCGCGGAGGAGCCAGGCTGCAGAGAGACCTCTTGGGGAAGCACTGTGTTTCCCAAGGACCCTCTATCCCCATATCACATATAACCTCTGCCGATTAGCCTACCCACAATTATAAAGGAACATCTTCATCCCCCTTCCCTATCCAGTAGTGTCTGTGCCTACCTCAGCGAATGCAGCCACCACATTGGGGGACCCTGAGATCTGGGAGCCACTCCTGGACTTCCTTCGGTGCTCACATCCCATCAGCCATCAGGTGCAATAGAGCTCCATCCACATCGGCAGCTTTGAAATCCTTCCATGACCCACAGGGAGAAGTTTGATGTTGTGACCGTTTATACCATCACACACGTGCAGATACACACATACCTGAAACAAATACTGTATGAAGCAATACTTACCCTTCCCACATGCAGTGCCTTCTCAGGTTTTATTTCATTCTATTTCACTAAAATTCTAGTCACAACTGAGTAAACTTTATGCCTACTAGTGTGGCAAGGCCCACAGTTTGAAAAACATCAGCCTTTCAATCTCTTGGATCTAATGCCTTCTCTCCATCTCCACTGACAGCTCCCTGTGTCAATACCCATCATCTCCTGTCTGGGTGACCCTGACAGCCTTCAGACTGCTTTCCCCTTGATCATTCTTGCTCTCCTTCAATTCATTCCCAATCTTGACTCGCAGTGAATGAAACTACTGAAGATGAGGTATAATCATGCTGTTTCCACGGTTGGAACCCTTGACTGGCTCCCTTGTGCTTCTGTATAAAGTCTGACCCCCTTACCATCCTCCAGCCCCCGTATGATGTGACCTCCACTTCTCGAGCCTTATCTTTGCCCATTCCCCGCTCCCTCTCTTCAAGCTGGTCATGCTCAATGTCTTCCAGGTCCTTGAACTTGCCGTGCGGTGCTGGGTCTGAGTCTTGGTACGGTCCTGGTTTCCTCTTTCTGGAACACTTCCTCCTCTTCTCTCCATTGGGCATAGTGGTCTACAGTAAGCAGCAATGAGATGTCACATATGCCTTGGTGTAATGCAGAGGGGAGACTCCAAAGACTTAGGATATGTGAAAGAATATTGGAGTCTCGTGATCACATGCTCCCGGCTCACGTGCTCCTGTGTCCCTTGAAGGAACCAGAGGCTACTCCTTCACCACAGCATGGAGCATGAGTAAGGGATACAGCTGTCTTTCACCACAGCAGGCAGCATGGGTAAGGGAATGTTCCCACGGTGGATACTGCTGGCGCTGTGCCAAGATTCCCCTCATGAGGCCAGAGCTTCTATTGCTCCGCTGTTTTGAGTGCTATTACCTTCTCCGTAGAATCCCCTTCCACCAAACAGGAGCCATTCACCAGAGATCATGCCACTCCAATCATGCTCCTGGGCAACCAGAGGCCAAAGACTGACTCAAGGTCTCTAACCTGGCCCCCTTGCCTCAAAGCAGTACCAGCTCTGTGGCACAATTCACACTCCAGAACTCTGGGGACCAGGCAGGAATGAGTGTCCAGCCCCGCACTGCACTATCCTGCTTCCCTCACTCCCCTTCTCCCATGAGCAGGCCCCAGTAAGTGATTTTCACAGATAGACCCTGTTCCGGCTCCGCTTCGAGGGAACCTGAACTCTGACAGCCCACGTCTTGGAAAGCATAGAGGTGCTGTCCCCTGAGGGCCAGGACAAAGAAGGGAGAGGCTGCCATTGAAAGAGTCTATTTACTGGTTTCAATGTGGATATTTAGGTTCCTGAGTGGTAGAGGCCAAGGAGCAGCAATTATCTGCTAGAGGCAGAGCTGGTGAGGTCTCTCGTGAGTATGTGGCCAGGTGGCATATAGAATGTTTGACCTTCAGGGACCTTTGTTGGCAGCTGATAGGTCCCAGTATCCCTAGGACTAAGATGGATGGGAAGCCTGTGGAGGTGCTGCATGCGCTGTGAAGCTGGAAACGCTCTGTGCCTCACGAACAGGAGCTGAGCTTATAGATCAAGGTCCCCCACAAGTGCCCGGGGCTCAGATGGGTCATAGATCCAGTTTCCTGAGCAGAGAGGTGTGCCATATTCCTGAGCAAGGACCCAATGATAAAAGAGTCCTGTAGGTTCCCTCCCCACCCCTAGCCTTTTCCTCAAGGGCCTGTAGCCACTCACCAAGAGAACCATGCACTGGAAGAAGGAAATGCACAGCCATTCAGTGAATGACTGGCCTTTGACTCTTAGAAGCTCGCAGTGATCTACCAGTCAGAAGGTGGGGATCAACAAACAATGATGTGTTGGTCCACGTTCTTGTTTTGGTCAAGACTCTTGAGTGTGTAGTTAGAAAAGACAAAATCAGCAGCAGGCAGAATCTCTCTGTTGGCTGTCTGTCCTGTGCAGCAAGATTTATTTTTAGGTAAGGAGAATGGAAGCCCTTGGAATAGTCCCTCTTTCACCAAAATAGAAAACCGAAAGCAATACCCCATTTCTGGGGATCCCCAAGGGCCAGCTATTTACATGCATCCTCTTATTTAACGCACATGGCCACCATGTGAGGCTGGTATCACTAGCCTCGTCTTATAGATAAGGAACCTGAGTTACAGAGAAGTTGAAGCCGTTTCTGGAAAAATGTCCAGTTTTCCATTCCAGACCTTGGCGAGGCTGCAGGTGCTGTATGGCCCACTGTGGCCTGCCTGGAGTCAGTCTCTGCCCATGATGCTGTGTGGCCACAGCAACTGGCTGTTTGTCAGCCCCCCAACAGTTTGTCAAGTACTTTACTCCTGATTAGATTTCTAGTACGAGTGGTGCTGAGGACTCTTTCTTGAATAGATATTATCATGAAACATCATATTCCACACTTGCCTCCTGCTTGAAAACTGATTGTGGGAACTGCAATGAATTGTGGAATAATCTTCACTAATGCATAATTAATACATGCTGATTCAATTAGAGTCCCCCTACTATTCCTGCTAAAAAATTTACATTTATATTATAACATTGACAAGAATGTGAGAAGAGAATAGAACTCGGGCTCTCCCGACCCTCTTCTCTTTGTTTTATCAGATATGTTTTCTCTCTGCTCCTTGTGTTTTTTTATTACTTTAAAATGCTTCAGAAAGCTGGGTGATATTCTGGGTGCAGTGCCGTGGCAAGGGGCCCCCTCCCCAAATCTAGAATCAGTCAGTCCACTTAGATGCCCCCCTCCCCATGCACAAGTAGCTTTTGCAGCGTGCGTATTGTTCTTCCTACACACCTCTTCAGTGTGACATCTCTCCTCTAGCCTCACAGCCCTCTCCAGTTCATACCTGGACTTCACAAGATTCAAAGCCATCTTTCTAGCTGCCATTTCCCCCCTCCCATCCACTTTCTACACTGTTGCCAGCAACCATCCTTCTAAAACCATCAGTAATACATCCCCTCAGTAGTTCCCTATAGAGGAAATATATTTTTTGCCCCTCAGTTTCACTTTGAGGGATTATCTGCCACCCCCTTCCCAACTCAAGGGGTGGGCATGTGACCAGGCCTGCCCCAGTTTACTCTGTCCCCACTGGCTGGGTCAGGGATGCCCTGCCAACCCCACCAGGGTAAATCCAGCTTTTCTTCTGGGACTTTCACTGGAACTATGAGGGAAGCAGAACCTGTTTCTCTCGGGACCATTAATTTCCAGTGATCCATCCCTTGACGATGAACTATCTGAGAAGGACCCCAAGACCAAGGAAATATGGGCTGAGGGAGGAGAAAGAAGGAGAGAACGCAGGTGATGATTTTGTTATCTGCAACCACAAAGTCCTAAAGAACATATTCCCTAGAACTGATAGTACAAATTCTAAGTTTCCTTGTCCTAGATTGCAGGACCCTCTCTGAGATTTGGCCCTTTCTCTTTGTCCATCTCATTTCATGGCCTCATCCCCATCAGGCCCGCATCACACAGCTCTGCTCAGTCTCCTGGGTGTGATATTTGATTTCAGGACTCTGTGTTTGTGCTGTGTTCCTCCTCTCAGGAACATGGTCTCCCAGTTTCTGCCCTGCTATCTCCCTCTTCTCCTTTCATACCCAGCTCAAATGTCACCTTGCAGCTCCCAACCTCTCTGCTATCACCATGGATTAAAGACGCTCATCTGTGCTATAACCATCATGACTATCTCTGTTATTAAATCATAATTTCTTAAGTTTCATTGATCTGTTTCTTTTACAGCCATATGTTAGGTATACATTTGTAATTCAGTATTCCCAGGTCTACTTAATGTATTTATACTTGAAGCATAAGTTACCTACAGTAAGATCCACAGATACTAACTTTTCAATGAGTTTTGGAAACAGTATATAGCCATGTAACCACCAGGTAAAATGAGATCTAAAACCCCTTAGAAAGTTATCTGGGGCCTCTTCTTCTAGTCAATTCCTACCCCACTACCCCGGCACATACACAGGCAACAACTTTACAGCTTCTATCCCCATAGATAAATTTTTCCTGTCATCTGATTTCATATAAATGAATTTATGCAGTATGTACTTTTTGCATCTTGCACGCTTTGCTCATTTTCATGTTGAAAATGTTTTTGAAATTCATCCGTGCTGCTGCACATATCAGCAGTTGTTTCACTTTATTGCTGAGTAGTATTCAGTTTTATGAATATGCCACAATTGGTTTATTATGACTCGTTCATGGATATTGGAGTTGTTTTCAGATTCTGAATGTTAAGAATAAGGTTGCCATGAACTTTCTTGTTGTGGACACATGTTTTTGTTACAGGCTGGGTTCTCTGGAAGCAGATGCGGTTGGAGTTGGAGATACGAGATGTTTATTAAGCATCAATATTTGAAGAAAAGGTAAGGGGACAGCAGCATGATTAGGCTGAGGAAGAAGTTGAACTCTCAGTGGATTAGGGAGGAATGCATGTAGAACCCAAGTGATGCACTTGGGCCTCTCATTCTATTCCCTGGCCCCACCGTGTCATCTATCAGACTGTCCATGCTGGGCTGTAGGCAGGCCTCAGTGCCCCTGCCTCATTCAGTCACTGGCTAAGGGCTACACAGGAGGAGAGGAGGATGTAACCTCCGGAGAGGTGGCCCCCACTGTAGCTGCAGTAGATCTGGAAGACACAGACAGCTGGAGCTGTCTGCCTACTACTGTCCCCACAGCTTGGCAGCAGGTCCTTTCCTGATGGGGACTCTGCTTGGCTCATCTCAGTGTCTGCCACAGGCTACTGCTTGAGTCACCTAGGTTCACTCTATATAAATCCAGACAGCAGGACCCTAGTGGGCCTCTTTTCCTGAGGGAAAACAGGTTAGCTGAACAGAGGTACCCTGCAGTTGGTACTGCAGAACTACTGCTGCAGTTGGTCTTGGGGACACAATGTATACTCACCAATACCCTCTTCCGTTCAGAGTTCCTCACAATCTCAGATGTATAGCACCACCTTCACTGGCCTCAGGGCTTACAGGTGGTACAATTCCAATCTTCATGCTGGAAACCCTGCTCTTCTCAGGGAAGGGCTACTCTACTTGTCCATTTGAACTCACAATTGAATATGTACAAAGAGAATCATGTGGGATCCACAGGAATTTCTCCCTGCTGCCATATATTACAGGAACCCTGCTCTCTGCTGATAATAGGGTCAATTATCCCTGCCAAGACACTAACTCCTTTTTTTTTTTTTTTTTTTTTTTTTGCTTACTGGCCCCTGCATACAATGAATACAAAATACCCAAGTGGCAGCTGTAGTTAATATTTCGATGGAATTCTTTTCATGCTCTCCAGACAAAGCATACCCCTTTGGGGACTAGAACTCATTCCCCTCCAGAACCCAGAGTTGCAGGAAGGAGAAGCACAAATTTCCAAGTTATGAGGAGTGATGGTTAGTGGGACCATTCCTATTTCTACCTCTTGGTTCCTCAACCTATATAGTCTTCCTATTGGGCGCAGAAAGTCATATAAAGTCTTTGGTTCAATTCACATACTTCATGCTGGATGGACAGTAGTACATTCTGCAGAATATTGCCTTTGAGCAGGTATCTTGGGCAGGTAGCATGTTGATATAACCAGTATATGTTTTGGTCATAGACCCTATGTGAATTTTTCGGTTGCCATCATAATGAATTAACACAAACACAATGGCTTAAAACAACACGAATTTATTACCTTACAATTCTGGAAGTCAGAAGTCTACAATGAGTCCTTGTGGCTATTGTCCCTTCCAGGGGTGCCAGGGCAGAACCCTTGCTCTTTCCAGCCTGCAGGAGCTGCCTGCCTTACTTGGCTTGTGCTGGTCCTACCTCTCCAAAGCTGGCAACATAGTGTCTGCAGGACTCTTTCTCTCTGTCCTCTGCTTTCATCATCCCATTGCCATCCCTCTTATAAGGATCCCTATACTTACACTGGTCCCACCGCATAATCCGGAATAATCTTCCCATTTTATAACCCTTAAGTTAATCACAAAGTCTTTTTTTATCATATAAGGTAACATATTACAGGCCCCAGGGCTTAGGGTGTGGCCATGTTTGGGGGACCATTATTGAGCCTACCTATAGCTCCATCTGGTTTCCCCTTTGCTATACAGCAGTGGTTCTCAACTGAGGGCAATTTTACCCCCCAGGGATCATCTGACAATGTCTGGAGACATTTTGGTTGTCACAGTGGAAGAGGTGCTCCTGGCCTCTAGTGAGCTGAGGACAGGGTGGGGTAAACATCCCACAATGTGTGGAACAGACCCCCACAACAAAGAACCACTGGTCCCAAAATGTCAAGAGTGCTAAGCTTAAGAAACTGTGCTGTCAAGTGGGCCTCTTGGATCTTAAGAAAAAAGAATCAGACTGTTACGTCAGTTTTCAGCACCAATGTTAGAGGTGTCTTTACAAGACTGTCTTTGGAGTCCTGAGGAAAAGTAAATGTAGTCCTAGAGTTTTATGCCCGGCTGAAGTATCAATTAGGAGCGTGTGTATATGAGCTGGGTGGAAAGGTGTGCATATTTTAACAGGAAAGCACTTGTAAAGTCACCTCTTCCCCCATACAGTCATTTGAGAAAACTATTTGAGGTGGGATCCCTCCCCCTAAAAAAACATCTGGGAACTAGACGGAGAGATTAATGGCATTGGGAACTAGATGGAGGGAGTGGACTATGAGGCAAGGCACGTGAAGAAAACTAGAGCAGGAAATCAGAACAAATCCACTGGGCCTTATGCACACAGAATCCTCACTCAAGAGGATGATGTAAATTCAGGAGCCATCAGCTGTAGATATTTAAAGTCACATAAACATTGTTTAAAGTTATGATGAAAGGTCAGTAGAGGAATAAGAACAGAAACATAACACTAAGAGATCATCTTATGCCCTACTCTATAATTAGTGGTTTTTAAACTTGTCAATGTATTATCTAACAAAAACAGATGAGTTTAAAAACACCTGTTTAAAAAACAAAACTCTGAATCCCTATAATTCAAAATATACAATGAATCTTTATAAAGATGCCTATTGTTATCTCAAAGGAAGAGAACTGGATGCAGCCTATGTGTCTACAACAGAGAACAGTTACATCAATTATGATACACTGGCTCTATTATGGTGTTATTAAATAATGGCCTCACTGAAAACGATGTAGAAATATTTAAAAAGTTAAGAAATAATGTCAAAGATATATGTATGTTTTATAAAATTATTCCCACTTGAAAAGATTTTCCTAATGACAGGAGTACCTGTATCAGACTAATGGGCTTATAGATAATACATAGTTTACATTTTTCTTTTAACCATTTTCCCCATGTTCTATCTATATTGTTACTTTTATGATTAAAAAGCAGTTTCTGTTAGAATAAGTCAGTATTGTTTTTAGACAGCCCAAATGTGTCACAAGGTACACAGCTCTGGTAATCCTTGTTTAGAGCAGAGCTCTCTGTCTCTACTTAAACAGGAGATTGGAAAATGACTACCTTCTGGTTAAAAAAGAAAACCACAGGCATTCTAGCAACAAACCACATCTGTGGTTATATCTTTCTTTTTTCTTGGATGAATGAAAAGAAATTCAGGAGTCTGTGTGTGTGTATCTGCTGTGTCAGTCAACATATGAACTAGACTGCTAGTACTATTATCTGATTAAGGGCTAGTGGGTTTCAGTGGGAAATGCAATCCTAGCCACTGGGGAAAATTTCAAGAGATTCTGATCCAAATTAGAAGTTTTGGGGTCTGTATGCAGCCTCTGGGATGGATTGAATTTGCACACAATAATGATTAAAGATAATTTAATGTGATAATGTAAAAACATGTATGTTGTAGGGAATGGAAGAAAGGGTATGTTGCAGACACTACTGAATGTTCTAAAAAGTATCCACTCATCCTTATTCTAGCCTATAATAGAATTCCCTCCATACTTTTTTTTTTAAGCTACACAGAGGATTCCCCGGAAGAAAAGACTGTATTTCCCACCCTCTTGAAGCTGGTGTGGCCTTGTAACAAAGATCCCCCCCAGAGATGTGGGCAGAGGCATGAGGTGCACATCATTTCCGAGAAGCATCTTCACAGGCGAGGGCATTCCCGATCCCCAATCCCAATTTCTTCCTTGGGACTGAAATGTGAACAGGACAGCTTGACTGGTGGCCTTGGGGATGGAAGCCACATGTAGCAGAGTGGCAAAACAGAATGAGCCTTGGGCCCTACTTGGCTGAGACCCGCACACAAGCTGTGGCTCACCTAATTCCAGATTTGTATGTGAGAGAGAAAGTAAACTTCGACCTTGTTTATGCCACCACATTTGGAGTTTCCAAAACCACGTTCTAGTCACACCAGGGAGGCGGCAGTGCAAGGTGGTTTCTGTACTGCTTCAGGGTGATGATGGTCTGCCCAATGTCAAATTCACTCTTAAAACCCCCAAGAAAGGTTGCTTTACAAAACAAATGAGAAATAGCAGCATAGACTTTTCCCCAAGACCACAGACAGACAAATAACACTAAGACTATGGGGTGTGGGGACTAGTATCAGTCCCTGGCAGGGGATACAGGGATGGGGGGATGAGAATCTCCACTGAAGTTAGTGCTTAATGCACTCAGTGCTTTTTGAGTTAGGATGCATTTTGCATTCGTGGGTACCTGAAGCAAAAGCACATCATTCCAAGGCATTCTAGGTTGGAACAGAGCACCTGGGGGAGACAAGCCACGGGTGTGAGGAAATGAATCTCCTGAGGGCTGAGTTTGCAAATCACCCTTACCAACTGAGAAGTACACCGTCAATAGCAGCGCTGCAAGGGAAATAGAGGAGTAGAGGGGAGGAGAAGGAGAAATGAAGGGAAACCAAGCTCTGTGTGGGGCCATTCACCCTGCAAAAATCAAGAGGTATTGGCTGGCCACCACAGACTCTTCATAGCATGGGTGGGGGATAATCTCATTGTCTCAGGTTGTAGTTACTTTGGGGACCAGAGTAGAATCAGTGGTACATCCTGAGTTTCAGAGCTGGGAGGTGTTCAAAGAAGGCCAGGTGTTCTGCAAGCCCAAAGTTTCATTCCCTCCACTGCTGCTGGAGTTCATGTGCCATCTTACCCCTCAACTGTTTACAGCCATTTCCAGGCATTTTGCAGATCACTTCCTGACTCCTAGTCTCTCCCAAATGGATGACTAAGACCTAATATTCTCAGTGCTCTTGCTTTTTATGACCTCTGTCCTTTCCCTTATCTGTCTGTACAGTCCAAAGTAGGAGAAGCCCTTGAAATCATTGCTTCAAACAAGCTTGGATTATTTGTGCATATCCTGAACAATGTTTGCCTCTTATGGGGCAAAACCTTTTCCCATTCGCTGCTGCTTTCTTTTCTGCTGATAGTGAGTGCACTCTCTCAGACAAGGTTCTTGTGGGAGCTGAGCAATAGATACTAAAAATCCATCTCCTGTGATGAATGAGACCCTCCAGGGTCCTGGCAGAGCAACTTGAGTCTCCATGTTCCCCCTTGGATCTAACACCTGTTTCCAGCTCTGCTGCAGGCCCCTTCTCATGGCAGGTTGTTCTCACAGCTTTCACACCCCTGGGAAGGAGTGCAAGTGAGTCTCCCTTTCCTGGCAAAGAAAGGCTACAAATCGCTGTCTGCTTGGGTGAGGTGGGGGTTTGCAGCCACACAAATACCTGATGCCTCTCTGGCCTGAGACTGTCACATTGCCATTTCTCAGAGAAACCAAAGGAGGAGGATCAACAATCTCCCATGAATGTTTTGAGATCACTTTGGGTAAGAAAGCCACATTAAGGCAGCTCAGCAATTCCAAAAGACTCTTCAAGAGCAGCCATCCATCCCCAAAACAATGGGAATGGGCAGGAACATTTGAGGGCAGCGTAAGTGTGAAGCCTCATGCTGTTGGAGAAGTTTTATGCAGAAAACTAGATATGAATGCACTGTTCTAGGGGTAAGTAAAGCACCTTAGAACAATATAACCAGCAAGGAAAAATCAAATCGTCAAGGAAGACGTTAACGTCTCATTGGAAGGCAGAAGCATCAAACTCAAAGCCAATAAACCAAAAAGCTGTAGTAGCACTTGGATTTCTATACCCATAGAGGCATCTGAGAGGAAGGAGGAAGGTTTGAATAAGAAAGAAAATGGCCAGGTTGTGCTGAGTTGTTTCTCCCCTCCCCGAAGAGGACTTCAGTTTCTGGCTGACAGCAGCTGACTCAGGGTGCCTCCTGAACACGTCATTTTGGGGGTGCTGGAATGCCAATACCAGCATCTGTGCAAAGCCTCAGGCAATGGAGCTACTCAGTCACTGTATGGTAGGGTACAGTTAGGGTTTCCAAATCTGTCTGTGCCAGGATTCACTTACACCCTTGGTTGGGGACCCACGGCTCCAGCCACCATTCCTGAAAGCTGCCCTGGAAGAGGCGGCCGCTGAGAGATTCTGCTGGGAGTGGGGACAGGCAGAAGAGGACTGTGATGAGTGCACTCTGGTGAGCTTGGCCAGCTCCCTCCATAGCCTCAGGAGCCTTTGGGCACATTTATCTCCACCCCATTGTGTTCCTGGAAATGTGTCCCTTGGCTGTCAGGAGCCGAAGCAGGAGGGTCAGACCTGCTGCTGGGTGAGACCATCCTACAGCTGTTGGAAAGAATCCCGGCTTATCCTGTTTCTTCCATTGCTGACTCATAGCATGTGGCCAGGGTGAACTGTGCAGAGGGAGATGGGATGTTGTCAATGGTTTCCTGAGGGCAGGCAGATCACGGGGGTCACTCTGGCCAGGCTCCTGACCCTCATGCTTTGGCCAGATGACTGGTCATCTCTGGAGAACATCAGAGGGCCTGAAAGGAACGTCAAAAGATTTCAAGGCTGTACAGTGGGGCACGACCCAGCAACTGCCACCTTCTCCCAGGAGCAGCCTGACAGGAGAAGCACAGGCTCGTCATTATCTTGGGATCAAGACCCAAGCTCTCAGCTCCCATTAGGAACGTAACAGTGGCAGAGCTAAGAGCTCAGGCCCTGGCCCTGGCTCACAATTCTTTCTAGAGCTTTGTAGAAACTGTACTAATGCCAGAGTAAACACACAAAACAAAGAACATACAGGGACCCCCCCGTATAAACAATAAAGCTCCGTGTAAACTTGTTTCTAACTCACTTCAGTGTCTCATGGTGGTGACATGGGCTTTCTTCTGTGGAGATAAATGTTCAGACCCATTACTTGTGCTACCTTCCCACTCCTGCTGCTTGAAATGCTGCTGCTTGGGTGCCTGGCCACTTCATCAGCTAGGAAACCCATACTAGGCTTAAAGACCAAGTTGGAAGATTTGCTGAGTATAGAGCAATCCTTGAAGAATAATCTTCAAAGAAATTAATTTAGCCTTTCATATTTAAACTGCGCTATGTATAAAACTCAGGTCTCAGTATTTCAGCATTTTGAAGAGGAAAGATTGGAGTCACAAATGAAGTCTTGAAGAAGTGGTACCCAGCCAGAGCAGCCCATGGCTTCCCACAGAACAAAAACTGCAAGGACTGAGAACAGTTTTGTTCTCAGCTGAACAATTGGATTGTAACTGGGATCACTCATTCTGAGAGAAGCCAAATGACATTAATAGGCTGATGCCCTCTGCAAAGGCAATTGAGTTCGACTCATCTTGAGATTAGTATTCTTCCTTGGGGCTTGGTTCAGATTTATTCAGGGACCCACAAGAGAACTTGAGCCCAGGGTTCAGCAGTAATTATACAAAACGGAATCTTAAGTCAAAAAAAGATGGCAATGGCACTGGGGCCCAGTGGAGAGAAGAATTTCCCAGCTGACCTGTATTCTTGTGTGAATCCTATGCAGAGTTCATGTGGGAGCCACCAGGCAGGATGGGAAGCAGGAAGGAGGGAGGGGAAGCCAGCCAGAAGAGGAACCTGGGAGGGAAAGGCAAACTGATGGGGAGAAACAGATAATTTTAGATCTAGAAAGAAATTCAGATGGGAAGGGGACTGGGGAGAAGCAGGAGCCTCAAGTCACCAGCACCTGCTGGATGCTAGCATTGTGCCCTGCAGGTTGGCAATTATAGTGGGATAAATATCTTCAAGACATTACCAATGTTTCTCCTCACTCTCCACTCAGGAGTATGCTCCAGAGGAAAGCTGGCACACCAAAAACCAAACTTCCATTTCAAAAATCCAGTCCCTGAAGGCAATTGGGGAAAAAGTGTGAAGAGCAAGGGCAGAGCTTCCCAACTCTGAGCCTGAAGGGTGAAGGGAAGCAAGAAGAAAAGGGGTTTGTGGGTGCTGGGGGGAGCCCCCACAACTATACCCCCACCCTCTCCAAGATCCACCAGAACGAATACCCACATAAACTAGAGGCATTTGAAAATGAAGGCGTCTTGCCCCTGGGGCAGCAGTAACAGACTTGTATGGCCCACATGCATTAGTCTGTTCTCACACTATTAAGACATACCCGAGACTGGGTAATTTATAAAGGAAAGAAGTTTAACTGACTCAGTTCAGAATGGTTTGGGAGGCCTCAGAAAACTCACATCATGGTGGAAGGGGAAGCAAACAGGTCTTTCTTCACATGGCAGCAGCAAGGAGAAGTGCCAAGCAAAAGGAGGAAAAGCCCCTTATAAAACCATCAGATCTCATAAAAACTCACTATCACGAGAACAGCATAAGGGTAACTGCTCCCATGATTACATTACCCACCAGCTCCTTCCCGCCGCATGTGGGGATTATAGGAACTATAATTCAAGATAAGATTTGGGGTGGGGACACAGCCAAACCCTATTAGAGGATGCACTAGGGGCGCACAGAGGGAGTAGGCTATGAAGGACATGTAGTACCCACATCTCTAGGCCTGCAGGTGCCTTTCAGACAGGAATAAGAGGAACATGGTAACATCCCAGTGTGGCCTGGCCAGCAGGTGCCAGTGTGGCAGGGGAGGGCCAGGGGATCCTGTGTCTATCCCAACACCAAGGTGCTTCTCCATAACCACTCCTACCCCCCCAAAATTGGCTGAGATTAAGTTTTTGCAAACTGGCAAAATGAGTGTTTGAAATAAAAATTTCCTGTGGACTAAGTTTTATACATGCTACAATATATTATCTCATTTAATCCTAACATTGTCATTCAGAAAGGGTTATTATTCCTATTTATAGACAATATCAAACAAAACACAAACCTTACAAGTGATTTGATAATTCCTGTAATTCAAGGAATACATAATGAGCTGCTGGTAAATGCTGGATACTGGAATGACCAGTTGTAATAGTTTTTTATTGCCACATAAGGTTGACCATACTTTAACAGCTGAAAACAACACTCCTTTGCCAGTTCACAGTTCTGTTGGTCTGATGTCTAGCATGGTGTGACTAGGTTCTCTGCTCAGGGTGTCACAAGGCTTAAATCAAGGTGTTGAGCAACTGGGATGAGTCTTTGTCTGGAGGCTCTGGGAAAGAATATGCTTCCACATTCATTCTTATTGGCACAATTCAGATCCTTGTGGTTGTAGGACTGAGATCCCCATTTCCTTGCCATCATCCAGAAGTCACTCTCAGAGCCTAGAGTCTGTTCCCATGCCTTGCCCTGTGGCTGCCTTCATTTTCAAGCTTTGACCCTCTTCCTCATCTGCAACCAGCTGGAGAAAGCTCTCTGTCCTAAAGGGCTCCTGTGATTAGGTCAGGCCCCTGTTTTAGGGTCAATTAGTTTGGGACCTTAATTAAATCTGCAAAATTCTTTCACAGCAGCACCTAGATGGGTGTTTGCTTGAATAACTGGGAGGTAGTATGTGTGCACTGGGTGCTGGGTATCTGGGAGGACCACCTTAGAATTCTGTCTACCACGCTATTTTAGAGGACAGTGGTGGACAAGATAGATGAGGTGGGTTTTGCATTCCAACTGTGGAGAGAGACTATAAACAAGCATACAAAGGAATAAGTTAATTCCAGGCCATGGCCAGTATGTTAGGCTGTTTTCGCATTGCTATAAAGAAATACCTGAGACTGGGTAATTTATAAATAAAAGAGGTTTGATTGGTTCACCGTTATGCAGGCAGTACAAGCATGGTACTGACCCCGCTAGGCTTCTGGGGAAGCCTCAGGGAGCTTTTACTCATGGTCGAAGACAAAGTGGGAGCAGGCACGGTCATGGTGATCATGGTGAAAGCAGGAGCAAGACAGAGAGTTGGGGGAAAGAGGTACCACATGCTTTTTAAACAAATGTTTATTTCAATAGTTTTTTGGGCAGCAGGTAATGTTTGGTTACACGAAATAAGCTCTTTAGTGGTGATTTCTGAGATTTTGGTACACCCATCACCCAAACAGTGTACACTGTACCCAATGTGTAGTCTTATCCCTTATTCACACCCTGTTCCCCCAAGTCCCTAAAGTCCAATGTAACATTCTTAAGCCTTTGCATCCTCATAGCTTAGCTTCCACATATGAGTGTGGACATACACTGTTTGGTGTTCCATTCCTGAATTACTTCACTTGGAAAAATGGTCTCCATTTCCATCCAGGATGCTGTGAATGCCCATTTTCTAATTTTTTTTTTTCTTTGAGAGATGCCACACACTTTTTAAAGACCAGATCTTCCCTATTGTGAAGACAGCACCAAACCATGAGGGATCCGCCCCCATGACCCAAACACCTCCCACCAGGTCCCACTTCCAGCATTGAGGATTACAACTTAACATGAGATTTGGGTGGGGACAAATATCTAACCTGTATCATTCTGTCCCTGGACCTCCCAGATCTCATATCCTTCTCACATTGCAAAATACAATCATGCCTTCCCAATAATCCCAAAAGTCTTAATTCATTCCAGCATTAACTCAAACCCAAGCCACATCTGGAGATGAGTTCCTTACACCTATAAGCTTGTAAAATCAAAACAAGTTGGGAATTACAATTCAATATAAGATTTGGGTGGCGACAGATATCCAAACTCTGTCAGCCAGTGCCATGAAGGCGATGCCGTAGGTCTTCAGAAGGCATCAGCTGCTTTTTCATGAAGGGGGAGAACCCACAGTAGATTGGTCCTTGTTCCTCCTCCTTGTCCCCTGGAAACAGGTGCTGGGACACACCAAGGTCATCCAGTGAGTTGAAGCTGCATTACAACTAAAGTCTCCCAAGCCTGGGCATTTCTAGTGCTGCCTCCTGGGGCTGGGGCTCACCTGCACCCACCATCTGCTCTCACAGGCAACCAGGCTCCTGGAAGAACTCAGATCTCAGGGCAAGGACACTTGCTGTGCCCCATCTGACCCAGGCCAGAGGTGGCAAGCAGAGAGGCTAGGAATGGGAGTACTCCATCATATCTGACAGGTGGACTTTAGGGCACCATGATCTAAGGGAATTCAATTTTGAGAGGAAAGCTATGCCCAGCAGCCGAGCCTTCAGTTGTCAGCCTTCCCTGACCCCTGCCCTCCCTATTGCTCCCCTCCATGACCTCCGTGCCCCCCACCCCCGGCCCCAGGCATTTCTGTGAGCCAGCTCCTGAACATACAAAGTTCCCAGGGTGTGAACAGTATTTCCACACCACCTTGGCACTGCTGCAGCTATAGGAGGTAAGAGCTCCTGTCACCCACCAAGGAGACAAGAGCAGGGCTTGCAAGGAGAAGGTGTGGTTGGGATCAGAACAATGGCTCTGTCCTCTATTGGAACTCTCAAAGATTTTTTGGGAGAAAGTTATAGATGCACATATACGATTCTGGCAATGGGAGCACCAGATTTCTGAACAGATTCGACTTTTTGAATGAAGGTTGAGATGATAGCCATTATTTTAAAAGTCAAAGATCCATCAGCAAAGGAGCTTTGGGTCTCTATGTGCCTACAAAACCCCTGGCACACTCTGCTTGCTACTAAGTGAGCAAATGTTGGGGAGGAGAAGAGAGTCCATGACCTCAAGGAGCTCTGGATATGTAGAAAGGGATGGGCTGCAGCCTCTGAAATTATTAGAGACCAGTCAGTCAGTCCTGTCAGCTACATCTTCAAAACCTATCCCAGTTCTGGCCTCCTCTACATGTCTACTGCTACCCTCTTGACCTGAGCCACCTGCAGAAGCTTTCTGAATGAGCTCTGTGCTCCTCTACAACTGACGTATATGTTCTCCATACAGCAGCCATGGAATATATAAAACAGAGATATACCTACACTTAAAGGCTTCTCATGGCTTCCTTCCACGCTTGGAATACAACCAACATTTGTTAGGTCTATTTGGGGAACGTGGGCATCTTAGCCATATTGAGTTTTCCAATCCCTGAGCATTGTATCTCTGTTGATTTAGGTATTCCTTAATTGCTTCTGCAGTGTTCTTAGGCATGTTGGGTATTATTTACATATAGTGAAATTCTTTCTTCTTAGGTATACAGTTTGAATTTTGACAAATGTATACAGTTATATAACCACCACGAGGTCAGGAGATCAAGACCATCCTGGTCAACATGGTGAAACCCTGTCTCTACTAAAAATACAAAAATTAGCCAGGTGTGGTGGTGGGCGCCTGTAGCCCCAGCTACTTGGGAGGCTGAGGCAGGAGAATCACTTGAACCTGGGAGGCAGAGGTTGCAGTGAGCTGAGATTGTGCCACTGCACTCCAGCCTGGGCAACAGCATTATTTCAAAGTTTTCCCCCCTTTTTTAGTCCATCTTTTCCTCTCCTTTCAAGTCCTATAGTTGTGCCTTTTCCTGGATGCCATATAAGTGGACTCATAGTGGGTAGCCTTCTGTGTTTTGCTGCGTTTGCTTTGTATAATGCTGTTGATGCTTATCTATGCTTTATATGCATGAGTAGTTAATATTTTTTAGGGTTGAGTGGAATTTCACTGTAAGAATAGGTCACAATTTATTCATCTTTGGACGGACACTTCAGCTGTTTCCAGTTTTTAAGCTATAACACATACAAGTACGACTTGAGTACAAGACTTGTGACAACAAGTGTTTTCATTTCTCTTGGGTAAATACCTAGAAGCAAAATTGCTGGGTATTATGGTAAGTGTTTAACATTATGAAAATGTCTTCCAATGTGCTGTACTATTTTTTCATTCTCACAAGCAATGTTTGTTAGTTCCAGTTGTTGAACATTCTTGCTGGCACTTCGTGTTGTCCAGCTTTTGTTTTTTGTGATCCACTGCAGTAGGTGTGTTGTATGCCTCATTTCCCTACAGACTGATGATACTGAGCTGCTTTTTATGTATCCCTTTATTGGGAAAAGTCTCTTCAAATATTTTGCCTTTTGCCCATTTTTTGTGTACATAGTTTATCTTATTGAATTATAAGTGTTCTTTTATGTATCTTGGGTTAAGTCCTTTATCACATATACATTCCACAAATATTTTTTCCAGTCTGTTTTCTTTGAGAATTTGTATAGTTTTTATTTTTATGGTTAGAGCTATCATCCGTTTCAAGTTGATTTTTGTTAATGTTGTGAGAAAAGAGTTAAGTTTGGTGACGGGGAGTGGTTGGTTTTTGCAAATGGATAGGCAGTTGTTGCCAGCACCATTTATTGAATAGGCTATTCTTTTTCCAATGAATTGCCACAGCAACTTCATTTAAAAAATCAATTGAGCAAAAATGTGTGGACCTATTTCTGTACTCTCTTCTATTCCATTGATTTATATCTCTGTCTTCACACTCATGCCACATGGTCTTGACTGCTGTAGCTTTAGAGCAGGTCTTGAAACCGCATGGTAAGAATGTTCCAACTTTGTTCTCTTTCAAAATTATTTTGACTGTTGTAGGTCCTTTGCAATTGCATATAAATTTTATACTCAACTTGTGAATCTCTACCAGAAACATCCTGTTGGGATTTTTATTGAAATTGTATTGAATCTATAGCCCTGTATCTATTAAGTTGAACCTGTAGTTAAAAACATGCCCACAAACAAAAACTGTAGGTCAGCATAGCTTCACTGATGAAATTTACCAAACATTAAAGAAGTCATACCAATTCTACACAAGCTCTTCTAGATTATAAAAGAGAATGGAACACTTCCCAGCTCATTAAATGAGAGACAACATCCTGACTTTTAAGCCTGAGACCATAAACGTTACAAGAAAAAGAAAACAAAAGGTTGATATCCCTCATCGGAGACACAAACATTCTTAACAAAATTTTAGCAAATGTCATCTTGTCCTAGCTGTAAGCTTTCCTTCCAAGATATCCTGAAAGAGCTACAGATTTATAGCAACACAAATTCCCTCAGTCTCCTGGGGCAGCTGGAGCCCCTAGGTCAGTTGCTTCCAGCTGCAAGCAGTCCATTTATCTGGTGTGCCCCTAGGTGCAAAAGGTTAGGAAGCACTGCCTGGATCTCATGGTCTGTCACTTCAGTCCCTCTGGCTTTTGTTCTAAACTGTCTTGCTCTCAACCCTCATAGTTTCCCTTGTGCCTGCCCACCAGTCCCCCAGCCCATCTATTCACCTTCAGTCTGATATCTCTGCTGCTTCCCACTACTGAGCACTGGTTAGGAAACCTTGTTTATGTTTATATAGGGAGACAGACAGGGTCTTGCTCTGTTGCCCAGGCTGGAGTGCAGTAGCACAGTCCTAGTTCACTGCATCCTCAAACTCAAACAATCCTCCCACCTCAGTCTCCTAAGTAGCTGGGATTACAGGCAGACCACCATGCCCAGCAGGGCATCACTTCTTATGTGGGTCATGGTTACCAACCTTGACTAGCCCTTGGTGCTAGGCAAGATTTCCATGGGTCTCAGCCAATGACCCCTCACATTTTCCTCGGTTATTTTTCTATTCTCAATTGCTTTTTAACAAAACCTCCTCTCCAACTGCAGCACCCTTTCTTCTCAGAAAACCTTACTTGGTACTTTACTGAAAAGAAAAATGGAGGCCATCAGATAATAATGTTCTTAGCTATTTTCTCAGCCAGCCACAAGTTCATCAGTGTTGGCGTATATGTGAGGAATGATTCTCCACGAACCCCTCAAGTCATTAGATGTCTAAGCACCAACAGCCAATTAGATTTAGACTGTTTTCCCAAGAATGTTAGGATAAGCAAGAGCCTTGGAAAGACAGAAATGTGGTTACATTACAAATTAGTAAAAGTAGAGATGTCTCCCTTGCCCCCTCAGGGCAGATTTGCTTATATTTCTGGGTAACAAAGATAGGTCTTTCTGGAAAGGAGGATGGGCAGGTTTTCCGGAAACCCTTATTAGGAGATCAGGGCTTCCTAGTCTCAGGCTCCTTCCCCACAATGCAACCCACCACATGTGCTGGCAACACTTAGCCCTGATCATGTTGCCCTGTAAGAATTGGGATTTGGGGAACTGGTGCCAGATGCTACTCTGCCTACTACTGTTGCTGAGAGTAATCATCTGTTTTCTGCCTTTGACCCAGAAGCCTGTGTTTTCTGCCAGTATTTATGAAATGTGGCAAGCTGTCTTGTTAACTCGCATATAGGACAGAATCTTAGACCCTCATAGCTCCAGACTTGGCATATACTCTTTGCACCTGCCCTTCAGTCTCAGGAGAGTTCTGGTCCATCCTCCTTTACAAGGCTAGTCCCTTCTCTGGGCTTTTGGTTCCATCATTTCTCATCTCTTCAGGGACCTGTTCCATTGACAGTCACTCCTGTCTTGCTTTCCCCTACCATCATGCTAAACATCATCAAGTCTCTCCCAATTAAAAACAAACATGTCCTCCCTCCAGCTACCATTCTTCCTGTCTCCTTACTAGCAAGCTTCTTAAAAGATAAGTCTCCCCTTGATGTCATTTCCTACCTACCATTCATTCCCCAGCTCGCTGCAGTCTGGTAAGTCTCCTTTACCTGGGTCTACCACAAAAATTTACCTCTATATTGCCTAATACAATCAATGTTTTATGTGATAATCCTACTTCTTAGTGACATTTGACAAACATGCTTCTTGATTTGTCCCCTGGACGTTGTGACACGTCTCTCAGTTTATCTCCTTTTCATTTTCTTTCATGGGTTCTCTTTTCTTCCTCACCTTAAGCATCCATGAGGCTTAGTACTTCACCCTTTGCCTCCTACTCTTCTCACACCACACCCTTGCTCTCTGGGGACTCTCATCCAAACTTATCTGAATCCATAGCTACCTTTACCCTCAGTAAGCAGATAAATCCCAAATTTACATTTCCATTCCAAGCTGCAGACCCATACACTCAACTGCCTCCTGATCATTCCCATTCAGATGCTCCAGATTGGACTCATTGCTTTTTCCCACACCTGTTCCTTGCTTGCCCTCTCATACCCATCTTAGTGATGCCCAGAGCCCTGCCAGTCTGGAGACAAGAGACATCAGCATCATCTTCCATGCCTTCATTTCACTTTTTTCCATACTTAATCCTGAAGATTTACCTTTCACATGTGCCTTGAATTCGTGTCTTCCTCTCTATCTGCACAGTCATACTTTAAGTGTTGGGAGCTAAATGTTCTCTGTTTCTTCCCCCCAAAAAATGTAGTCCCATCCAGCACTGCTTCAAATTCTTCAAAGTTTGATGGTGTGATGATTAATTGTATGTGTCCGCTTGAGTGGGTTACAGGTTGCCCAGATGTTTAGTTATACATTATTTCTGGATGAGTCTGTGAAGGTGTTTCTGGAAGAGAATAAAGTTTGAGTCGGTAGACTGAGTAAAGCAGATTGTCCTCCCCAGTGTGGGTGGGCCTCATCCGAGCTGTTAAAAGCCTGAATGGAAGAAAGGCCTGAGTAAGGGAGAATTCTTTCTGCCTGTCTTTGAGCTGCAATATCAATCTTTTACTGCCTTTAGACTTGGACTCAAAGTAGAACTTACACTATTAGCTCTCCTGGTTCTCAGGCCTTTGGACATAGACTGAAACTATACCAATGGCTCTCCTGGGTCTCCAGCTTGCCAACTGTAGATCTTGGACTTCTCAGCCTCCATAATCATATGAACCAATACCTTATAATAAATCTCTCTAGATAAATAGATCGATAATCTCTCACTTTCTCTCCCTCGACCCCCCACCTCCCACCCCTTTTCTCTCCCGGCTGCTTCCCCTACCCCCATTGGTTCCATTTCTCTGGAGAACTCAGACTGATACTAATACAGATGGACTTTCTATACATCCACACATTTCATATTACCATGCAAAGCCCTTTGCGTGTGATCTCTCCAGCATCTTCCCTCTAGTCTCATTGCCTCTCCTTCACAAAGGCCCTCACCAGATCTATGGAACCCCTTCCAGTTACCCTGTGTGCCAGGCTTCTCTGCCATTGGACATGATATTCTTTTTACTGGGGCTGCTCTTCCATTCTTCCTTTACTGCCTTCCACCCATACTTCAAATCTCAGGTCAGGAGCACACATTAAGCCTTTTGAAACCCTCTGATCTATTGCCCCTCAACCAAGTCCCAAAGTTCTGTGCCCTTCTCTGATGTTTCTCATACTTGGTATTCATGGTTGATTCATCTTTGCCACTCTCAACATTGAAACTTCCTTGATGATGTGAATTTTGTCTCAATTTTTTCTATCCCCTGCTCCTAGAACAGTTATTGACTCATATCAAATGGTTTTAGTTATTGGTTTAATGAAAAAAATAGAGGTCACAGCCATGCCCAGAGCCAACCTGGAGCCCAGCAAAGGAGATAGGAAGAGGTCACATTGGTGTCCCTTCCTCTGGTCCCTTACACTTCAAATCCATCTTCCACACTGCCATGGAGTTGGCATTCATAAAAAGCAGTGGGCTTCTAAGTTGGCCCCTCTGGGTGGGCTCTGCTAATTGGAGACCATTTGAATGACAGACTCTTGGAAGCTGAAATCGCTCCATCCTCCGGCACCAACTCATGATTCCTTAATAATCTGACTAGGGCTGCCCTGCCAGTCCTCTAATTATCCCCATATTTGCCTGAGTCTTTTAGGGGCCCAGTTTGAGCTAGAACTGATGCCCAAATCCTACAGGAGATGCAGTGTGACCAGCCATGACCCCTGCCACATGCAGATAAGGCACTGACACTTGCGACACTGTCACTTGCTCACAGCACCCTCACCCCCAACAGCAAGCTATCTTTCTCCTGTGCTAGCCAATCTCCTCACCCGCTTTGCCCCCTCTGCCCCTACCTTCAACCAGCAAGGTTTCCCAAGTCCTCTGAGCAGCCGCTTGCCTTATAATCAATAACAAACAAAGTAGCCCAAGATGGCCGTCCTTGGGCTGACTAGATATTGAAAGAGAAACAGTTTATAGTGAAATATTTCTGTATTTCAACACCATTACATTTCTGGCTCTGAATTACATTGCCAATACCTTTTCATATAGTTCAATTCCAATGAGCAATACATTTCTTTTCCCCAGATGCCTTTTTAGATGAATTTTCTGGAAGGCTATACCTCTTATCCCAAGTGCATTGCATGCACCTAAATAAATCTCAATTTGTATAATCCCAACATCACAAAATAACTCTGTTGCATGAAAAAGACTTTGAGACAGGCAGGGAAGCAAAGTCGAGCAGGGTTCCTGTGATTTCAAACTGGTGACCATACTTCCCGGATAGTCCTGTTGTCCCAGCTTGACTACGAAGACTGTCTCACTGTCAGTATTGTACTGTAAACCTTTAAGGCCTCCTCCCAATCACCTTCCCAACGTCCCTTCATCATCTGAGGGTCACCAATCTGAAGACACAGTTTCACTTGTGGCCATGAAGGTAGGCTAATTCTTGCGGACTCCCTCAGTTCATACCACCTCCTTGTAGATTCCCAAACAAGGGAGGTCCTTGAAAGTGTCCGTGCTGGAATTGCTTTGGACAAATGAAACAATGGATAGGATAGGTCCTTGAAATTTCACTCAAGCTGCTCTGGTGTAAAATATTCCAGTGACTGTTATTATTATGACTAGCATAAAAAAAGCTATAAAGTACCTTCATAAGGCAAATATGTTCCAAAAAATCCAAACTATGATGTAAATGAAAGGAAAGGGTCCAAGAAAAAGTGCATCAGCCACTTCCCTCTCCAACTCCTTGGTTCTCTGCCTCCCAGCACTCACAGAATATTCGTTCCCACTGCGAGCGGTGCTGCTGTCCTCCTCTCCTGGGCTTCCAGGAGCCCAGAGGCATGTGGCAAAAGAAGAGCTGTGAGCCCGAGGGCTGATCACATTAGACCAACACATACTGAAGGCCAGAGCTGCTTCAGGGAGCTTAGAATTTAGGAAGCTGAAAGAAAATCCTAGAAGTGTGGAGGTTAGAGGAGAAAAGATGGTGGAAGAAGTTTCCAGAATGACATTGAGCACTGGAAGGGTAAAAAGTGTTCCACATCTCTCAGAGAACTAAGCCAGATGGCTTTCCTGTTACTGGTTCTATTTTTCTCAAACTTTAGCAGATTTTGCTTTGGAATAAATAAGCAGATGTCAATTGCCAACAGGCCATTATCAATGCCTTTGCCTTTGTGCAATGCAAATCTCCCTCTTCTTATTCCCCAGGCTGAGGCCACGTTCCAGATGACCAGCCTTGAGCATCCCCTCTGCCCACCCCGCCTGCCTCCCGGAGAGGTGGATATGATAATGAGGTAGTACAATTCCTCTGGACACGTGAAATTGTGGCATTGCTCTCCTGGACTTGCTGTGAGGCCCTTATTCATTTCCAGTCTCTTGGGGAACTCTAAGCCCAAAAGAAAGATTTATTTTTTTAACCTCATCATCTGAGTTGTTAAAAAGTATTTCCAAACTATTATAGATAGAAAATATCCCATCCATAAGAGATATAAAATTACCAATTTCCTCCCTTTAAAAATATGCTTCAGAGGGATAGAGCGAGTGCAAATCAATCAAGAGAGCACAACATGGTTCTCTGCTCAGAGCCTGAGCGTGCACTGAGCTGGCAATGGGCCTCTGGATGTGCCCCAGACAGACCTCATTTGTTTCTTTTATCTCCAGCATCGAGACTCCGGGCTTATTTTGTACTTTTTCACTGTCAAATTCTTGGCAGGAAAAATTCTGAAAAAAGGTCTTTAAAGCAGGCATGGTAATGCGTCACCCAGAGGAGGCTCAGGGGTCATAGCAAGGCAACAATCAGTGGGTTTTGAGTGAAACAGCCTTGTGTTTGATTGTTAGTGAAAACAGTATCATTAGTTTTTAAATCTCAAGACCAGATGTTCCTGACCTGACCACTGTCATGTTTAGTCTGTAGTCTGACACTTGACAGCAGCTCATAAGGATGAGAAGCTCATTCTCATGTGAAGCTGATCAGTCCAGCACATAGAAGTTGAGTAGCTGGAGAACCGGAGAGGCTGTTCTGAGCACCATCCTCCGGGCATGTCTAAGAGCCCTATTTATTGTAGAAGCTGAGAGGCACTGGGGTGGGTATGTGTGCGGCTGTCCTGAGAAAGAAAGTGGAATCCTACAGCATCACAGCATGTGGGGGTGAAGCGTCCTTGGGGGTAACAGCCAGGGTTCCCTAGATGCCAGTCATTTGCATTTGGCCCTGACACTGCCCCTGTAGCCGCAGATCACCTGGACTGGTGTTTATTTACTCCTGGAACAAAATTCATTTTGTTTATTATAAATGAAAATTATCCCTTTGGTTTGATGGGCTAGTTGCAATTTTTTATTACCACATATCAAAATAAATGCACACCTATAAAACTGATGTACCACCTGAATCATCTCCAGGAACACCCAGTAGCTCACATACCACTTTGAAGAAATATTGGGTATGGCCGGAAGGCCGCACCAATAGTAATGGATGCCGTCAGCTTTCTTCAATTCTTGATGTCTTCCCTTCAGCTGGATACTGCCTGGCTGGCTGTGCCAGGCAAAAACATTCACTTTTCAGTGTCTGACTGAAAGATATCAACTCTAGTTTAATACTGCTGATTTCATGGGAAAATCAATTGACTGTTTTTTCATACATGATTTGGAAAGACACACTATCAAAGTGTGTGTGTGTTGGGAGTAATACAAATGGGTTTTTATTGGTAGAAGTTTAGTTCAGACAACCCAGAATGGGTAGATGAAGAAACTAAGCTTTAGAGAACTCCAGGAACACACAACAGGTGAGAGGCCTGAAGCACATGGGCTCTAATGCCTGGCCACACACACCCCTTTCCTCTGTGTCACCGGCTCCTGCCACTTCCCTCTCCCCCTCCCCCTCTCCAGGGCCAGTTGCTCTTGGAAACATCTGCATTAAATGGATGACCACAGCTCTTCCCAAGGAGCTGCGGTACAAGGCTGGGAAATGGGCTCGTCACACTGGAATGATGAAAATGCTGGCATCTGTGTCCAGTGTGAGTGGTTAGGGAGCTATGTGCGGGGACCGTGAGGCTCTTTCTTACTCTTTGTCCCCATTTAGGGCCAGATGAGGGCCTGGATGATAGAAATTGTTGGATAAAAATGTGTGGAACAAGTGAGTGGAAGGGTGAGTAAATTAAACGGAAAGGGCCTCCCATGTGTCGTCTCCCCTCCTCATGGGACCCATCTTCCCTAAACAACAAAGCTAGCGTTGCCCCCCATTTCTTCCCAGAGCAAATGTCTTCTGAGGCCAGCACAGAAGTAGAGCCAGGAGTTTTAACATTGCCACACAGGCCACAGTTGACACACCTGGGCATATTTAGCATGGAGAAGAGAACTCTTCAAGGGGACATGCCACTTTCCCAGGCTGCAGCAGACATAAGCTAAGATGACCACCGTGAGTCGTGCCCCTGTCTGATAACCCTGTCTATAATGCTGTGGGTGGAACCTGCGACTGGCTTTTATTCAATGAAATATGGCAAAATCGGTGGATGCCCCTCCATTGATTAGGTTACTTCCTCTGGCAAATGCGCTCCTATGATTGTATCTCACTCTGGCACTGTCCTCCCAGACTAGACAGAAACCCTGCTGCTGGCTCTGAAGGAGCAAGCTGCTGTCTGCCACACAAACTGTGGTGGAGGGGGTTGCATGACAGGAAACGGGGTGGTCCCTGGCCAACAGCCAGCAGTGAAACTGGACCTCGGTGCTACACGTGGAAGAAGACAAATTCTGCCCACGACGAGAGGCTGTGTTTTGAGCCTCTTATGACGCTGCAGCCCTGCTGAGTCCAGCATTGCTGCCCAGTCAGCCCCTAGAGAGGAGGCCCCAGCTAAGCCGTGTCTCCTGCTGGAAACAATGTTTGGAACTTAGAAACAACAAATAGATGTTGTTTACTGCCTCTAGATTTGAGGTGATTGTTATACGGCAACAGAAAACTAATGCCAAGGCTTTCTCTCGGCCACATCCTGTGCTAATCATTTAAAAATGGATCATCTCACTTAATTTTCACAAGAGCCATAAGAAGTAGGCACCACAATTTCACTGGTTTTACCAATGTGGAAGTCGGGGACAGATTTGAGCCCCGGTAAACTTCAGAAAACTAAAAACTTATGACTAGGCCAATGGTTCCCAAACAGTGCACTGAGCTCCCCACTGAACCCCTGGGGTCCGCAGAAACTCACAGGCACCTCCATGGAACATTTTAAATCTTTGAGGAAAACCTCTGTTGTGTATTGTGTGAATGACTAGCACAATGTGGTTTAGTTTCAACATTAAACCTTACTACATTCTATTTGATGAGATCGTATCTTTGTAAAACTGGGTTTTCAGTGGTTGCTGCAATAAAAAGCAAGTATCGAATACAAATCAATGTGGAACAGGAAATTGGGGTGGTTAGTCCAATCTGATCCCAAAGTTTGAGAAACTGTGCAGGGCCCAACGTGCACACATCACCATTAGTAAGTAACTGTGGTTATTTAGGAACAAAACTAAAATATTTTTTCTTGCAATTTATGTGTGTTGTTATATCAAATAGCTACTAAGTTGTTAGAAGATAAATTTCCACTGAGCCTCCATCCAGCCAATCCCTGAGAGTCTCCACTTAGAGCTCAGCACTGAGACTCTGTTCTTCCCACAGCCAGGCATTCTTAGGGAACCTGGAATGCGAGGATCTGGGCACTGGAGGTGGAATATCCATATTAGCCCAATGGTAGACTAATGCACTGCCATAAAAAAAGAGGCCCCAACCACAGTGGGTTTAACATGTTTCTCTTATTTACCTCCTTGAGAACGTAGGAGTGTAATCCAGGGTTGGAGGAGAGCTCTCTGCCATTTCCAACATGTGGTTTCCAATCCCTGTCCCCTGTCCAGGGAAGCTTGTCTGCTTGTAGCCATCTACCAGCCAGCAGGAGGAAGGCAAAGGGACACACGCAGTGCAAGCAGCTTCCACTTGAAAGGCAAGACCGTGGCAGCTTCCACTCACGTCTCACATCCTGCTGGCTCCGACTCAGTTTTATGGCCCAACTCCACTGCAAGGAAGGCTGGGAAATGTAGTCTTTCATATGTTTAGCTATAACTAGAAGAACTCTATTTCTGAAGTGAAGAAGGAGAGAATGGATATTGTATTAGTGTGCTGGGGCTGCCATAAAAAAATACTACAGGTTGGGTGGCTTAAACGGTAGAAATTTATTTTCTCACAGTTCTGGAGGCTGGAAGTCCAAGATCCAGGCGTCAGCAGGTTGGTTTCTTCTGAGGCCTCTCTTCTTGGCTGTCTTCATGTTCACATGGCATTCTTTTTCTATGCATGTCTGTGTCCAAATTTTCTCTTCTGAGAAGGACATCAGTCATATTGGATTAGGGTTTACTCTCATTACCTCATTTTAACCAAATTGCCTCTTTTAAAACACTATCTTCAAAAATAGTCACATTCTGTGGAATCAGAGGTTAGGACTTTAACATATGAGTTTTGAAGGGGCATAATTCAGGTCATAACAGATATTGATGGATAATTCTTGGTCTTCCACAAGTGCCAAGGCACAGAACCTCACAGATACCCAGCCTGTAGCGATCACAGCAGAAACCGAGAGGAGGAAATGAGAGGCAGGGAATATTCAAAGGCACCTGTGTCAATCCCTCAGTTCATTCTAGTATCAGGTAAAGGAGCTTAGAAAAATGAGTACTAGAGATTTAGAGATTAGGAAGCCCACCTAAACTTCTTCAAACTCAAAAATCTGAAAAACCTACTTGGAATACAGTGTAACTGTGGGTAGGATTTTGCCTGAAAGTCACCAAGGACAGAGTCTGTGTCTGCCAGTTTTCCAGCCCTGACATTGTGTGGTGTGATGGCCTTTGGAAGGGCTGATGATGTTATAGGTCACAGGGTTTTGGCTCCTCATGTAATAAAAATTAACATGGGGCCAAGCAGATGTCCCAGACAAGGCTTTTATTTCAGGGCTTGTGTCTGAGCACAAGGAAGACAGTGGTGGTGCAAGGATCCTCTGGCAGATTCTCAAAAAAGCCAGTAGGGATCTTTTGATTAGGCAAAGTGCAGGAATTGACTTTGGGGTAGGATTTTACCGGCTGGGGTGGGGGGTAGGGTATGCAGGTCAGCCTACTGGGCTGCAATGGTTATCTTCAGTAATGGGCCACCTGATGGTCTGGCCGGCAGCACCAAGGCTGTAAGGCAGTTGTTTAGCATTCCTTCCCTAGGTGAAACACTCCATGACTTTGGTTTGATATTTAGATTTTCTAAGGCCAGTTTCTGGAATTCTTTTAGGTAAGAGGCCTGGTTAAACATGGCATCAGTGAGGCAGTGGTGTGGATTTTGTGATAAGTGGGGATGTGTGAAAGAATGTTCTAGCAGGGGTGACCTGAAGCCAAACCCCATCCTACCTTGTCTCAAAGATAACTCATCTGTTACTGATGGCTACGTACGGTTCCTTGAACGGAGACAAATTGGATGACATTTACAAGCATTTTGAAGAGGAAATCTCTGGGCAAAGTTGAGGAAGGAGAGAGGAAACATTTATGGAGCACTTGTGGGTGATTGATCCACTGGGCACCTTTACACACATTGCTGCTAATTAAAGTACATATCAATAGGATAGTTATTATCTTTATTTTGCTGATGGAGGATCCAAGGCTCAGAGATACTGTGCTATTTTTTCAATGCTTCATGGTGTGTGGAAGAGCCAGGATTTGAACTTGGGTTCATTTGATGCTGGAGCTCATGTGCTTTTTATTTTTTAATTTCTTATTTTTTGATCCCTTGCTCATCCCCTTCATGTGCTTTTACCATGCCCTGCTGTTTCATTTATGTTGAGGTGAAAATAATTGATAGCAGAACTTCCCTGATAGAAGACGTTGCTAAGATAGACAAAGAATCAGAGTGGCAGGCTTCAAAAGTCCTGGGAAGGGTTCAAGAGAACGAAAGAGTGGGAAGGGCTACTGCCTGCCTCTCCTGGCAAAATTCTGTTTTGCCCGGAGCTACCACTGGGGGTGCTGAGACTTGGCTGTGCTTTCTTTTCTTTTCTCTTTTTTTTTTATAAAAGCTATTTATTTCCTTATAAAAACATCAACATCTACAACAAAATCATTGTATAGCTAGAGACTATGTAAAGAAATTGATAGGCTAAGAGAAAACATTTTTAACATAAGAAAAAGGTTTACTATTCTATCTTCAGTACATATGAAATATGTATGCTATATATCAGGCACTGTCCTTAGTTGTGAGGATATTGAACTGAACGAAATTGAATCCTGACTTCTATGCCCTTAAACATTAACAGATTAAATAGTTCTTAAAATTAATTTTAAAAAAGAGATAACCCAAAGGAAAATTGGCAAATCGCAGAAGAAATGAATATGACTAAAGGTAAAGATATGAAAATGCAAACAAAATATGGATATATCATTTCTTTTACATAGATTGGCAGAAATGAAAGGAATGATAACATGTAGGGTAGGCCAAAAGTATAAGGCTTTAGGCTCACACAGCTGTGCTTTCTTGAGAGCCAAGGCTTTCCCAACCTGGCTGAACAGGGAGGCTGGGACAGAATGGTGCATCCTCTATAGCAGCTGTCCTCAACATTTTAGACACCAGGGACTGGTTTCATGGAAGACAATTTTTCCATGGACAAGGGACAAGGTAGGGGGATCGTTTTGGGATGATAATTCAAGTGCATTACATTTACTGTATACTTTATTATTATTACATTGTAACATATATAATGGAATAATTGCACAACTCACCATAATATAGAATCAGCGGGAACCCTGAGCTTGTTTTCCTGCAACTAAACAGTCCCCTCTGAAGGTGGTGGGAGATCATCAGGCATTAGATTTTCATAAGGAGTGTGTAACCTAGATCCCTGGCATGCACAGTTCAGAATACAGTTTGCATGTCTATGAGATCTAATGCCACCACTGATCTGACAGGAGGTGGCGCTCAGGTGGGAACGCAAGCAATGGGGAGCAGCTATAAATATACATGAAGCTGCCCTCACCTGCCACTCACCTCCTGCTGTGTGGCTCAGTTACTAACAGGCCACGGATCAGAACTGCTCTGTGGCCCAGGAATTGGGGACTTTTGCTCTATGGCAATCCACAGGCTGACAGCCAGAGAAGTGCGGGCTTCAGCTGGGTACAGGAGGAACCCCACCCCACTTGCAGTCTGGGTGCTGCAGAGAGAGGCTTTGTCCCACAGCACGTGGGGCAGCCCCGTCATGTGTGTAGAACAATCTCCAGAGCAGCCCTCGTCATTTTTGTTCACATTCTTTAATTCCTTTCCTTCCTTCCAGTGATTTCTCTCCCCCTGTGTTTCCCACATGGGCGCCGGCTCTCCCAGAGCCCAGGCTCAGCTCCAGGAAAGAGGAAGCAGAAGACTGGGGCTGGTTCCGGCAAGGCTCACTGATTAATTTCAAACATCTCACCCCTCCCAAGATGCTCGTTTCTAAGCCCAGCCTCCTCTTAACGTTCTTTCTATTTCTGTATTTTCCTGGCTGCCTTCCATGGAGATTCGGATTTCATTAGTGATGTGAGCTGATAAAGACAGACAGCACATCCACAATTTTAAATTCGCTGCTCTAATTTAATCTGTCCTTTGATGTTTCTGCTTTACAGGCAGCATAATCAGTTGGGTTTTCTTGGCTGCTGTTCATAGCTCTAATTTTTAGCTCTGGGGTCAATGTCTTTGCCCTTCCTTGGCCTTTCCCCAGAGTAATTGGTCACAACAAGCATTCCATCCACCTGAGAAAAATGCTTTCTCTCTCATCTTGTAGTCTCATAAATTCCTAACCTCTTGTTCCATTATATGCTGTTGGCATCTGGTAGACCAATGAGCCCTGACTGAGGCTGACTATGTCAACTGTGGTTGCCCTCGAGGTTTATGCCTCACTGGTGTTCAAGCATTCTCTGGCAAATCTGGGCTGGCAGCTAGACTGGGTGCTCACTTTTGAAGGGATGTGAACATGTATTGTATGATACAGGTGAACATATATCAATCTTAGGTTGCTGAGCCTTAGGAAAACTCCTGTACACGCTGGTGATGACTTCCCTTTCCAGTGTCATGTTGTCACTGCAGCTTCATCTCATTTCTGAGCATAATATTACACAGCAGCTCCCTTCGGGAGGATCCTTGCCTGAGAAACTAGATGAGGTGGGTTAGAGGGGGCATTTACATGAAGATATCTGCACACCACCATGGCCATGCTGTGTACCTGATTGAAAAACGTTGTTGTGAGGAAAGGCGGCCACAGGGACACTCTGGAGATGGCTCCCTGAGATCACTCAGCATAGCCTCATACAGGTGAGTGTATATGTCAGTGTATGTGAGTGTGGGGTGGGGACAGGAGGGTGGATAAAGGTTTGGCTAAGACAAATTGCACTAGAAAACCCATTTTGAAATGATTAGAGACGGAGAGGGAGTATCGTAATTCTGTTGTTAAATTCTATAGTTTCAAGGCAAACTTCCCAGGAGCTCAACCATCTGCCTTTTCTCTTCCGAAAACCTAAGAATGAATGGATTTCAAGCACAGAGGGCAGGATAAATGAAGAGCTGGTCGGCTAGACTCCGTAAGACTTCCTTCCTTGGGCAAAAATGGTCATCTTTTTAAAATTAGTTTTGAATAGGTTACCTATTTACATGATTCAAAGAGCAAAATAATATCAAAAGGCACATACTGACAAGCCCCCATCTACCCTGGTTTTCTTTCCAGTATTTCTCTAGATAAATGTAAGCAAATTGATAATATATATTATTTCCTGTTTCCTAAAGATAGTATACTATAGATATAGTTCTGCACCTTGCTTCAAAAGAAAAGAAAAAAGCATGGTGGGTCATGCTTGTAATCCCAGCACTTTGGGAGGCCGAGGGGGGCAGATCATGAGGTCAGGAGATCGAGACCATCCTGGCTAACATGGTGAAACCTTGTCTCTGCTAAAAATACAAAACATTAGCCAGGTGTGGTGACAGGCACCTGTAGTCCCATCTACTCAGGAGGCTGAGGCAGGAGAATGGCGTGAACCTAGGAGGCAGAGCTTGCAGTGAGCCGAGATTGTGCCACTGTACTACAGCCTGGGCGACAGAGTGAGACTCTGTCTCAAAAAAAAAAAAAAAAAAAAAATTCAAACAGAAGAGTTGAAAGATTTTAACAAAGATCAACCATATGCCCACCACCTATATTCTACAATTACATATACACAATCATATATATATATATATCTACAGTTGTATACATAGAGTTGTCCTATACTTTATCACATACCTAATCATTTTTCCATTCCTCTACCCTCCCATCAGTTCATAGTTTTTGCTGTACTTCAGAATAAATTAGATAATAAATTATGTCCTAATATAGTTCAGTATGCTTATCATTAAAGTTCAATATTTATGTACTCTTTTCCTTTGATATAAAATTTATAAACTATGAAGTGCACGAATTTTAACTGATTGTTACACGTAGATGCCTCTGTGAAACCCAAACCCCTGTCAATACATAAAACATCATGATTTCCATATAATGGTCCCACATGTCTCTTGCTCATTCCTTGTTCCCACCCCAAAGGGAATTGTTCTGATTTTTTCCCATAACAGAGTAGTTTTGCCTAACCTCATGAAAATTCAATCTCATGATACATACTTTTTAATGTAAGACTTATGTAGTATAATGCTTTTGAGATTCATTCTGATCAGTAATTTATTCCTTTTTATTGTTGAATAGGATCCCATTGGGATACATTATACCATATACCAGTTTATTCTTGTTTGTGTTTATGGACACCCAGTTTTTTTACTAGCTTTTGGATATTATGAATAACACGAATGTTCTATTTTTTGTTGACATATGACATATGTTTTCATTTCTCTTGGGTAAATACCTAGGGGAGGCTGGGTTGTAGGGAAGGTGTATGTTTGCTTTTATTCAAAACTTCCAGATGTCTTGTAAAGTAGTTGCACCATTTTGCACTCCAACCAGCAACAGATGAGAGTTCTAGATGTTTCACGTGCTTGCCAGCACTTGATACAGCCAGTCTATAATTTTAACCATTCTGGTGATGTCTGGCAGAATTGCGTTATGGCTTTCATTTGCATTTCCCTGATTACTGATGATGCTGAATGTCTTTGCAGTGCCTATTCACCATTCCTATATATCTTCTTCCGTGAATTGTTTAGATCTTTTGGCCAAATGTTTTCTCAGGTGTCAATACTTACGCCAATACTACACTTTACTGTATGTCCTCCTCCTTTATTCTTTGATAGGACTGCTTTGGATATTCCAGCTCCTTTACATTTTCACACATACAGCTATTTAGAATCTGCTTGTTCTTGTTTCTTTAAGTGTGACATTTTGCCAATCTGTTAGGTAAGAAATGTCATTTCTATGCAGTTTTTATTTTCATTTCTTTCATTAGATGTGAACTTGATCATTGAACAAACTTTCTAATAGTAATTAGAAAAATGCAGCCTAATGCTTTGGAAGAAGGGAGTGAGCTGGATCAGGTAAACTTTTGACAGGAAGTATAGTCATGCATGGTGTAATTATGGGAATATGTTCTGAGAAATGTGTATTGGGCAATTGTGTCATTGTGTGACTATCACAGAGTGTACTGACATAACCCAGATGGGATAGTCTACTACACACCTACTACTTCTAGATACAAACCTGTACAGCATGTAACTGAACTGAATGCTGTAGGCAACTGGAACACAATGATATTTGTGTACCTAAACATATCTAGACATAGAAAAGGTACAGTAAAAATATAGTGTTGGAATCTTAGAGGACCACTGTTGTATATGCAATCTCTTGTTGACTGAAATGTCATTACATGTAGCACAACTGTATTTGTGAGAGGACTTTCAATTGCCTGGCTTCCCACTCCCGTCATTGCACTGTTTTCATGACTTTCATGCCTGCCTGTAACCTGTCCCAGCCTCTGGTCTCTTCCGGGAGGTATGGCTATAGGGTGCTTTATGGCAGCTCAGTAAAATAAGCAGCTTAAGAATAAATGTGGAAAGATGGACAAATTCATGGGAATCAAGTAGATGGCACAGGTCTAGACTTTTGGGCAGGGGATTTGGAAGTGGGGAGGAAGGCTAAATGCCAAACCCTCCCCTGTGAGCTTTCCAAACTAGGACATTTGCTCAGCACTCTCCAGGCCTCTCTGTACCCTCTCCACAGCCTCTTGGAGTCACTTTGACTTCGCTAGACTATGATGGCCAAACATGTTACAACCTGGGTGTTGGAATAAAGGTCAACAAAGGATCACGCTTCACACTCTGAACCTTGCTATTTAAGCAAAGCTCTGGGATAGCTGAGAGAAAACAAGGAGATGGAATTTTTTCAGATAAAGAGCAGCCCTTCCAAGTGTCCTCTCTGTCCCCGATGCCAGCCAAGTAAAGACAGTGCTCTTAAATGCGAATGGCAGTCTCGAGGTGGTTTCCTAAAAGGCATTTTAGGCATAGAACACGCCATCTAATGGGCCTGCGTCCCATTTCAGTAGAACATTCTGTCTGCAGATAGGAAACACTAGAGAAACAAGGTACTACAGGCATTATCTCCCTATAGGAAAAATATTAAACCAATAAATACTTATTATTTTATATAAGGAAACTGATAAAATGTCTCTTTAGTTGCCTCAGCACAGGAAAACTTTTTCTAACAGACAAATTTATTTTCCTTATTACTTTTAACACCCATTGTATTATGAAAATATACATACAGAAGTATATACTGTGCACAAAATAAAGAATAACAATATAGGTACCAGTGTAGAGAGCACTTACCTTAAGAAGTTGAGGATTAGGACGACTTTAAAGACGCTGTGAAGCTCTCTGCATCATGCTCATCTCCTCTTCCCCGATGAGTAACCAAGATTTGAAATTGTGCATTCATTTTCTTGGCTTATGTTGTAGTGTTAACTGTATACTTGTATACCCCAAAATAAGGCTGAAATTTTCACATGAAGTTTTGATCTTTATATAAATGGGCTCATACTATATGTCTTCTATGATTTGGTCTTCATTAAAAATTTTTGCTAGGTTTTTTGAGGTATAATTTACATATAATACAACTCAGCTTTTTAATTGTGTGGTTCAAATGAATGTTGAGGGATGTACACAGCTGCATCATCATTCTCACACTAAGAGGAACAGCATTTCCACCATCTCACAGTTTCCTTGGACCCCTTGTAGTCAAACGTCATTCTCTGGCAACCACTGATCTGTTTTCTGTTATATACTTTTTGCCTTTTCCAGAATGTCATATAAATGGGATCGTATGGTATAAAGTCTTTTGTGTTTGGCTTTCTTTCCTCTTAGTGTAAGGCTTTTGCACACAGGTCTTCATGTGGTCTTTGGTTTTCATTTCTATCCAGAAGTGAATTTTCTGCATCACATGGTAGGTAGATGTTTAATTTTACCAGAAACGCTCAAAATGTTTTCTGTGCCATTTTGTATCCGCACTGGCAATATGCGAGAGTTCCAGTTGTCCAGCATCCTTGCCAGTGGTGGTAATGTCAGTCTTTCAAAGTTTAGCCATTCTATTGGCTGTGCAGTATTAAGGTTTTAATTTGTATTTCTTTGACAACTAATAATATTGAGTAACTTTTTATGTGCTTATTGGTTATTTGTAATTTTTCTTTGAAACATTGGTTCAATTTTTGGGGTCTATTTTTGAAAAATTGAGTTTGTCTTATTAGTAAGGTATAAAAGTTCTGTGCATATTCTGGAAACCTTTTTCAAATGTGTTTTGTGAATATTTTCACCCAGTCTATTATCTCTCTTTTCATTGTATTAAAACTATCTTTCAATAGCAAAAGCTTTTAATTTCAAGAAAGTCTAATTTGTCTTTTTTTAATGGTTTGTGTTTTCTGTATTTAAAAATTCTTTGCCTAACCTATGATTGCAAAGGTTTTCTCCTGTGGTTTCTTTTAAATGTTTTATAATTTTACCTTTGTGTTTAGGTATATTTACCTTTCTGTTTATGATCCATTTAGCAATATTTCTTATTTGGTGAGAAGGGCAAAGGTTCCATGGCAAATGGCAAGGGTTTTTGCATAGGGATACCTGATTTTTTGGGCACCATGAGCCTGTTTTGACATGTGAGTCTATTTTGGAATTACAATTTGGTTTCATTGATCTATACATATATCTTTATGCAAATATCAAATGCAAATACAACACCATTTTGATTACTTGTAGCTTTATAGTAAATTAGATGTTATAAGTCTTCTTTCTTTTTCAAAATTTTTGACTATTTTTGGTCAGTTGCCTTTACACATACATTATAGAATCAACTTGACCATATCTAAAAGTGACCTGCTGGAATTTTGACTGGGATTGCATTGAATCTATGGATCATATGGGGGTAACTGCTATCTTAATCTTGAGTCTTTCAGTCTATGACCATGACATCTCTCTCCATTAATTGCTCTCAGCAACTTGTATGTTTTGGTGTACAGTTCTTACATTCATCTTGTTAAATTTATGCTTAAACATTTCATGTTTTTGATGCAATTGTAAATGGTTTTTGTGAAATTTGTTTCCAATGTTCATTTCTAGTACATAGAATCAGATTGATTTTGTATGTTGACCTTTCATCCTGCAACCTTGCTTAATTCTCTGAATAGTTCTAGCAGCTTTTTTTTTTTTTTTTTTTTGTAATTTCTTAGGATATTTTATATGGGTGATCATTTTATTGCAAATAAAGATGATTTTACTTTTTTTCTTTTCAGAATTTTTTTTTTTTTTAAGACAGGGTCTTGATCTGTTGCCCAGGCTGGAATGCAGTGGCACAATCTTGGCTCACTGCAGCCTCGGCCTTCTGGGCTGAAGCAATTGCCCCACCTCAGCCCCTGCCAAGTATTAATATCTGGGACTACAGGCACATGCCACCATGCCTGGCTAATTTTTGTATTTTTTTGGAGAGATGGGGCTTTGCCATGTTGGCCAGGCAGGTCTCAAACTCCTGGACTCAAGGAATCTGCCCACCTCGGCCTCCCAAAGTGCTGGGATTACAGGTGTGAGCCACTGTGCCCAGCCTATTTCTTTTTCTTATATTAGTATACTGATTATGACCTCCAGGAAAATTATAAATAAAAATGGTGAGAGTAGACATCCTTGCTTTGTTCTTGATCTTAGGGGAAAATACTTTTTTTATCATTAATTATTATGTTACCTGTAGCCTTTTCATAGATACCCTTCATCAATCGAAGATATTCCTATTCCTAGTTTAAGCATTTTTATCATTAGAGGATATTGAACTTGTCAAATGTTTTTTCCTCAATTAATGAGATAATCATATGGGTTTTCTTTTTTGGTCTGTTGATGTGGTTAATTCCTTTTTAAAACAAATTTTGTTTTTGTTTGTTGAACCAACCTTGAAGTTCTGGGACAAAATTCATTTGTTTCATGATTTATTATCCTTTTTACATACTGGTAGATTTTATACGCTAATAATTTGTTAATTTTACATCTATATTCCTGAGTGATATTGGTCTGCAGTTTTCTTGAAATATCCTTCTATGGTTTTAGTATCTGTGTAATGCTGGCCTCTTAAAATGATTTAAGAAGCATTTCTTCCTTTTCTAGATTCTAGAAGAGTTTGTGTAATATTACTATTTCTTCCTTTAGTGTTTGGTAGATTTTGTCAGTGAAATCATCTGGCCTAGAATTTTCTTGGGGGGAAGATTTTTAACTATAAATTCATTTTATTTAATAAAGACCTATTTGGGATTATCACTTCTTGACTGAGCTTTTGTAGTTTGTATCTTTTAAGAAATTTGTTATTATGTAAGTTGGCAAATTTATTGGCATCGAGTTATTAATAGTGTTTCCTTATATTCCTTTCAAGCTGTATAGAGTTGGGGGGTTGTCCCATTATTACTGATATTGGTAATCTTTGTTTTCCCCCTTTTCTCCTTGATCAGTCTGGTAGGACTTTGTTGTTTTCATTGATTCTCTCCCCCAACCAAGTAATGAGCGTTACTTTCATTTATTTTTCTCTTTTGATTTTCTATTTATTTCATTGAGTTCTATTCTTATCTTATTTCCTTTCATCTGCTTACTTTGGCTTTAATTCTCTTTGCCTTCTCGTTTGTCTAGGTCATTGATTTGAAGCCTTTCTTCTTTTTAGTGTAAGCATTGAATGCTATGAATTTCCCTCTAGGTGCTGCTTTAGCTACATCCCACACATTATTTTATGTTTCCATTTTCATTGAATTCAAGGATGAAGTCTTTTCAGCATTCCTATCCCCACCCTGATGGGAGACCACTTCTCCTCCCCCCTACTCAATGTGGGCCTAGCACACAAGGGAGTTTCCTGCCTCAGAGGCAAATTTTTTTTTTTTTTTTTTTTTAAATCACAGAAATGAATAATGTTTCGGGGATGGCCAAGTTCCTGCCTGTTCTTTAGCAGCAACCAATTATAATCTTGTATTTCCACTGGGTTAAGATTGTAGACGGCTTTCTCCTAGTATCTCTGTTCTACTCTCAAATCTTGGCAGTCTCTCATGCCACCAAGAAGGGCTTTCTCAGGTCTCCCACTCTCATGAGCACCTGGTGGACACACATGGAAAAGAGATGGCAAGTGGGTGCAGATGCCCTTTGAGGCTGGAGCTCCAAGACTGCCACATAATTTCATACTTTGCCTTTAAGTGCTTGTTATTATTTCAGTTGCTTTCTATTTAACGGCAAATATGACTGTCTCTTCTTCCTGTGCTCTGCCAAAAGTGAAACAGTTTTGTGTCTCATGTCTTCTCCAAGGACGTGTCATTCTTTGCAATTTAATTGACTTGGTTATATTACAACATTAGGTCTCTGAGGGTGTACAAAAATTTATGGTTTTGTGAATTTTTCAGGCTTTTTTTCATTGTTTATGGTGAGAGTGACATTTTCTTGTGGCTTCTACGTCTTAAGAAAAAGTAGAAGCCTCCAAAATTTTATTTTTGAGATTTATTCCTGTTGATTCTGCTAAACACAGCTCATTAATTTTGACTGCTGTACAGTATTTCACCATAAGAATATGTCACACTTTATTTTTCCATTCTCCTGTTAATGAACATTTCAGGTTTTTTGTCTGTTTATATTTCTTTCTATTCTATTTTCACAGAACAATGTTACTATGAACTTTTATTTTCTATTTATTTATTTTTTGAGACAGGGTCCTGCTTCGTGGTGTAGGCTGGAGGACAGTGGTGCAAAAAAGGTTCACTGCAGCTTCAACCTCCTGTGTTCAAGCAATTCTCCCACCTTGGTCTCTCGAAGTTCTGAGATTACAGGTGTGAGACACTGCACCCAGCCTGAACTGTGTGTTTAAGTGTCTGTTGGAACACTTGTGCAAGTATTTCTCTCAGGCATATACCTAGGAAAGGATTTTCTGAGTTACAGGCACAACCCATCACTCTCCAAGAATTACTCTTTGTTCCATATCTTCATCTACATGTGATATTACCCACATTTTAAATGTTGCCAACCTTGTAGGAATCAAATTTTATGTGCTTGTAGTTTCAATTTGCATTTCCCTGATTACTAAAGAGGTTGAGTTTTTTTTTTTCCCTCATGTGTTTATGGGTCATTCATCTTTCTGTGAAATGGGTTTCATTTTTCTCTTGGGTGGTTTGTCATTTCTTATTGATATGTAGGAGTCTTTTATATATTACTGATTATTCTTTGTCAGTTGCATGTATTGTAAATATTGTCTAACAGTTTATGGTTTGTCTTTACCTTTTCATGATTCCTCTGCATTTACATGTTTTATTTTAATGTAATTGTATTCAGCAATCTTTTCCTTTTGTGTCTTGTTTAAGAATCATTTCTCTGCTCCAAAGTTGTAAAGATATCTATATTTTCTTCTACAAGTTTCAATGTTTTGCTTTTTATATTTAAGCTTTTAATCTATTTGGCATTTTCTTTTTAAAGTATGTAGAGTATGAGGTAAGAGTTTAAACTCATTTTCCCCCCATATGGATAAGCTAATCTCCCTGCACTGTTTTTTTCCCCACTGATCTGCAGTGCTGTCTTTGCAATGTATTAAATGTTTGTATTTGTTTGGGTTCATTTTTGGTTTCTCTATTCTGGTGCATCTTCCTGCTTGTTCATTTCTGTGCTAATACCATACTCTAGCTTTATGATAAGTCTCATCTCTTTAGGAGTGTCATTGCTATTCTTGATCCTTTGTTCTTCCATATAAATTTTAGAATCATCTTAATTTATATAAGGAATTCTAGACATTAAGAATTACATTTTATTTGTAGCCAATTTAAAAAGAATTGATATTTTTAATAATATCTGAGTAAAAATGCACAATATCTATAAAATCTGAGTAAAAATGCACAATATTTTTACAGTATCTGGGTATTGCTAGCCATGAAAAGATATGTCTCTCCATTTATCTAATGGTCATCTTTAATGTTTTGAAAACTTTCTCCATAAAGGGCTTACATATCTTTCATTAGTTTATTCCAGAGTGTTTTGTAGCTTTGGTTGCTATTGCAACCAAATTTTAAAATTTTAATTGTAAATAAAAATAGTATCTTAAAAATACCATGTATCTTATCCTTTGGTAAACAGAAAAATATTTTTTTTCATGTTGATCTTGTATCTAGAAATTTAGCTAAACTGTTATTCACTCTAATAATGTGTTAGCTTTCTGAGGTTCAGAATGTAAGCAATCATATCATCGATGAATAAGAATTTTTCTTTGCAATTATTATACCTTATTCAGAATTTATTTTTCTTGTCTTTCTGTACTGGATGGAGTTTCCAGTACAAGAGTGGATAGAAATGGTGGTTAATGTTCCCTTTTCTTGTCCCTGATTTGTGTGTGTGTGTGTGTGTGTGTGTGTGTGTGTGTGTGTGTGTGTGGTAGAGATGGGATTTCACTATGTTGCCCAGGCTGGTGGTCTCCAACTCGTGGCCTCAAGCAATCCTCCTGCCTCAGCCTCCTGAGTAGCTGGGATTATAGGAACAAGCAATCATGTGTGGCTCTTGGCTCTAATTTTAAAAGGGATGCTTCTAATGTTTCACTGTTGTATCCAATGTTTGCTGTAGACTTTTGTAGATCTTTTTATAATTTTAAAGAAGTTACATTTCTCCCCTAGTTTTCTAAGGTTTTTGATTGCCTGGCAGAATTTTATGTGTTTTATTCCTTGTTCTGTTAATGTGCTAATTTATATTAATAACTCATAAAAATCATCCTTTTATTCTTAGAATAAATCTAATTCAAAACTGATATTTTATATATTTTATTCATTTTGAGTTAACTTTGCCTTTACTTTGGGAGAAGTTCATCTATATTCATGATTGAGATTGGCTTGTAATTTTTTTGTATTTTCCTTGTACTTTGTTTTCAAACTTATCTCTTTAGATAGATTGAAGAGTCATTGTCATCTTTTGTTTTCGTTTTTCTGGAAGAGTTTGCAAGAATTATCCATTCCTGGAAGCATGGTGGATCACCTCCAAATCCTATACCTCTTGGTCTAGTATTGTTTTTGTGGGAAGATTCTTGTTTCCTTATATAATTTTTTAAACTTTTCACTTTGAAATAATTATATATTTGCAAGAGGCTGCAAAGGAATGCACAGGGAAATCTATGTGTTTCTCCTGGCCGCCTCCAAGAATTTGACATGGGTACAACCCATAGAGGTTATTTAAATTCCATTGGTTATACATGTACCCATTGATGTGTTTGTGTGCATGTAGCTCTATGAAGTTTTATCATGTGTAGCCTTGTGAAACCAGCACTGTATTACAATACTGAACTGTACCATCAGCACAAGACTCTTTCATGTTGCTCATTTATAGCCACCCTCATCCCTTCCCCATTTCTAGCTCCTGGCATTTGCTAATGTGTTTTCTATCTCTGTTGTTATTTCATCAATATTACATAAATTATGCAGTATTTATCCCTTTAAGATTGGCTTTTTTTTTCTTAGCATAGTTTTCTTGAGGTGCGTCTTGTGAGTATCAATAGTTTATTGCTTTTTATTACTGAGTAGTATCTCATGGATATGCCACAGTTAATGATTCACCTACTGAAGAACATTTGGGTAGTTTCAAGTTTTTGGCTGTTTTGAAGCATGCTTCTATGAACATTTGTGTACAACTTTATGCATAAAAATAAATCTTGAATTTCCTGAAATAAGTGCTGTGGGAAGATTTTAGACTACTGATTTCAGTTCTTTAATGGTTATAGAACTACTCTGAATGTCCATCTCTTCTTGAGTTTGCTTTGGTAAACTATATTTTTTCCTAGGAATATGTCAATTATTTTTAAGTTTTCAAATTTATTAGCATAAAGTTCATAGTATTCATTTATTACCTTTTCAATCACTGTTGTTTCTGTAGTTCTTTATACCTGTTTTTTTTTTTTTAATTCCTGGTATGATTTTTTTTTTTTTTTCTTGGTAAAGCTCATCAGAGGATGGCCTTAAAGAACTAAGTCTTGGTTTTGTTAATCCTCTAGATTGTTTCTCTGTGTAACCAATACATCAAATATGCCAACTTACGGGAAATACATTTTAAAACATTCTGATTTTTATCTTCTCCTGTTCCTTTAAAGTTTGTCCTTTAAAGTCTTCCCCTGCTTCTGGATAGAAATTCAGATAGGCCCCATGACTCAAGGTTCTCAGTAATGGCACTACTGACATTTTGGGTCAGATAATTCTTTGATGTAGGGTCTGATCTGTGCACTGGAGAATGTTAAGTGGCGTCCCTGTCTTCTGTCTACTAGATGCCAGTAGTACTCCTAGTTGTGACAAGTCGTCAGATGTCCCCTGGGGGACAGAATGGCTCCCAGCTAAGGACCATTGCCATGACTTACGTTCAATCTTAGAAAACATAAGGTCCTAAAATAACTTTTTTTTCTGACCTTTTAAGTTAAATGCTTAATTCATTTTTTAGCCTTTCTCATTTTCTAAAATATTCCTTCTTGTTTGTTTTGGTTGTCAAGAGATCCAGTACCATTTATTGCCTAATTGCATTAATTAACAAATTCCAGATACTTTTTTTCCCCTGCTCTTTACAGTTAGATTTTCATTCTAATTCTCCTCTTTTACCTTATGCTTAATCTTGTGAATGATCTCTGGTCTTCCCAATATAGACCAATGATTATATTCACGGAACATCTGCTTTGAGGTAAGAAACTGTGGCATATACTGATAGAGGATTCATTTCAGACCAGGAGAAAGGGTGTGTCTGAGAGAGAAGAAAAGGAAGAATGGGAGGGAGCTATGAAGCAAAGAGGAGGAGTGATGGTGCTGGAAGTCAGTTGGTCTCCTAGTTTTAAGTTTCTATATGCATTAGACCTGCACAGAGGAGCGGCTGGTATTAGTTTGACATCAAAAGAAATTTAGGGGTTAGCCTGGCTGGAGCAGACAGCTGCTCCTTCACGTTACTTGGTCGAGATGAAAAGTAATGCCAAAACAGGTAAGATGTTCCCATCGCTGGTATTTCCTGGAAGACTAATGAAGTGTGCAATCCTGGAGGAGAAAATAAATGCCGGCTTCTTACATTTTTGGCTGGCTGTGACAAGGTCTTCACTATTCTTCACAGGCTGTAAGACTGTGAACCTGGATGGGTCACCAGTGAGCAAATCCTTCACCTGCCCCACTAACTTCCTTTCATCAGCCTCATGCATCCTAAGTACCTTCCTCAGAGACCTGCTGTGCTGCATCGCTGTGTCAGAATCATTCCTTGTCATGTGGCAGGAGGACAAGAAGTGAGTGGCAGGCAGAGGGAAGGACTCTAGGGGCTACTTAGGAAATCAGCTTGGGATGAAATATCAACAGGCTTGTTTATTGGCTTTTACTCAGGTTTAGAAGGAAACATTTTGTGAGTTTTTTGTTTTCAGGAGAGGGAAAGGCCCTTCTGAATGTGGAGTAAGAAGACTAAGCCCTGCCGAAACCTAGGAGACAGAGGCCTTAAGAGAGGAGTTTCTAAGGCTGTCAATATCTCAGCTTCCTATGACATTTGTTTTTCTATTAATTTTTGGCATTTATATTGCTGTGATAGATCAATTAGCCCCTCACAATGTCTAGTCCATTGACCTTATCATTTAACTATCCTATGGTACCACTGGTTACCACAGGGAGACTGCAAAAGAAACATTTATAATTTTGAATTACTTAAGTCCAGAGCTGGGGAAACATTAAAAACCTTAGTGTGGATAATCAGCAGCCAATTAGGTGAGGGAAACTTTAGGGAATTTTCCTTTTTCTCATCACTCCTGAATTTCAACAGCCACGTTGTGTAAGGAAAGCAACAGAACCCACCCCATGTAGTGTTGGTGTTTGGATATCTGAAATGACTCAAGCAGCCTTGGGAGATCACAGAATCTCAAAGCTCGAAGGTGTCTTAGAGATCGTCATATTGGTCAGGATCCTTGGCTGCAGGAAAAAGAAATGAACTATGGATGACTCAGGTTTAAAAAAAAAAAAAAGGAATTTGCTACAAGGCTGTCATGGGCCCCAAAGTCAATGGGGAGGCTAGAGAATGAGGTTTGGGAATGGAAAAAACTAAGGGTGTCCTGGAGAGCTGGGTAGCAGGAATTACAGTGACACTTTCCTAGGGAGAATGGACTCTGCTTTAGTGAATACTCTCAGGCTGTTCTTTCTGTCCTTCAAGTGTCAGCCTTGGGAGAAAGGATCCAATCGGAGTTTACAAAGTAGTGAGAGTCCAACCAGGAATGAGATCCTGAGTTTCCCACCTCCCACCTTGGTACTCGTTTCAACGCTAGACAGCTTTGGAACCCAGTACCATCAGCCTTGGGCATAATCACAAGTTTGACCTAAGTGTGTGGGCCAGTTCACACTGACCACCACATTTGGGGAGTTTGAAAAAGCGTTTCATTTAGACTCAGTTTTTAATTGAAGGGGCAACCATTGATGCTGTTAATAGAAGCTAGTTCTTACATGTATGTATGTATGTGTGTGTGTGTGTGTGTGTGTGTGTGTGTTTTTTTTTTTTTTAAACAAGCAGTATCACCATTTGCCTGAAGAAATTGGCTAGAAGGGGGAGTGTGAAACGAAGTGTAGGACTTCAAACACCAAAAGAACTCCAGGATTTCAGAGATGCTATTCATTCATCTTGGGGAATGGGATTTCAGTCTGATAGCCAACCTTCTTTGGTGATGAATGCACCTGGTCCTAATTAATTGAAGTCAGTGAAAGCACATGTTGTCTAGGAGACTGTGCCAGATATCAAACCTGCTGGAGCAGAGGATGCAACTCCAGACAGACAATTAAGAGCTATGGTGAAAATGAATTCACTAAGGGCCCAGAAGCACACGGCTCTGGGTAGGGTGCTGTGGAAGCAGGAGGGTCAAGAGGATTGTATGGATTCACTTTGTCTATCCTAAGCAGCTTGTGGCCTACCCCTCAAACAGTAAACACATGTGTTTTTGAGAAGCGGTGGAGGTTGACTCTTCTAATCCAAGCTCAGGGATGAGGAGGGGGCTTGCTTTAATGCAAGGGAAGTGTATGTTGCCCAAAATCCATGTAAACAACAGCTGGCAGTTTCAGGAAGGTTACTGATTTGCTGACTGAAGGGTACCTAGAAGTTGGGCGATGGCTCTGTGACCAGCTCAGTCCTGTACGGGACGGGCAAGGATACACATCTGAACTGCTCTAGGGTAGCAGGTTTCAGCCTCTGTTTCCAAACAGCTCTCAGCCATCTTTCTCCCTCAACTCCTTGTGTTATGTCAAATCTTGTTATGAAAAGGAAAAAAAAAACACACAAAAAATCCCAAAAGTAAAACACACAAATCCAGGCAAACAGCCAATCCACCCAGAGAACCGGGACTTGAGCTACATTACAGTTTTGATTTCTAAACAGGAAGCAGTGATTGGACTGTAAACAACACACACCCATTATCATCAGAACTCATAAGCTTAATTGCAGAGAAACTGAAAGCTAATAATTTTTATGCACTGTTACATCCCTAGGAGGCCAGTTACCATGGAAATCTTGCCTGCCTTTTCTTCCACTTGGAGCATATTTATATGGACAAGGAAGAGAAATATAAACATGATGGAAAGATTAAATAAGACAAGGCAGTTTGCTACAAATATTTTACATTTATTATAAGAATACAATAAAGAGGTTCTGCAGACACATGAGTGGTAATTGGTCTATTGGAAAAGAAAAGGCAATTCAAAAATGATCTAAGTTTACAAAAAGATGAAATCATGCTTTAAAAACGTAGAAACAATTTAAAAATATCCTACAATGTTAGCCAAAGTTCAAAGTGTATTCTTTTGAATGTAAAAACTAACAAATAAATAAGTGTTAAATACAGATCTGAGTTAAAATGATAAAAGATAGACAACCAACTGCTTTATATATTTAGCTTTCATCCATTTTTCAGACTTGTTTATAAAGCCAGATAAACCCGCCAAAGCCTTGTGTTTTCCACTGAACTTTCCAGAAGAAGCACCCTATTTCCAGTGTTTATCCACTTCACAAATATATTATCTTAAAACAACAAAAATGATTAAAGGTGCTTTAGCCTGACATTAAATGGACCATAAATTGGCAAACCACAGCAGTGCTTTGCTCAAAATGCTGCTTGCAGGTGGAATGTCTTGACCAGAAGTGCCTTAGGGCCTCACTCCTACTCCATTATCTCAAACGCATCTATCAAAGGGAAAAGGGAGGAACTTAGAAAAATCATATTTCCACAACCAGTCACTATGAGAGCCCTAGCCTAGCGGGTCATCCACAGTCAAATGGCATGGGCACCATTTGTACATTTTGTCCTGGCTTTCAGTTTGCTTGGGTTCTGGAAGAAGTCAGGGCTGTTGCTGGCACGTTGACAACCTGATTTTATTCTTCCACGTTTTTCCTCTGGGCTTTCCCATATGGTTCTATGTCTACGACTTTATATAGTGTTCCAATCTTTTAGGGCCCTTGCCAGAAGCAGCTAGACAAAACCAAGGAAAAAAAAAAAAACATAACATAAAGCCAGCAGAATCTGCACCACCACCAACCCCCATTCGGATGCTCAATTAGGCCATCTAACTTAATACATTTAAATGTAAATTTATGTAAAATCTATAGGCATCTGACTAAAGAAACTGTTTCAGTGGGAAACCTCAGTGCTCTGTAAAGAATGATGAACAGAAATGGCCCATAAATATGCTCCTGGCCACTGGTCCACACTGACAGTCTGATCACATCACAGGACAGAACTGGGTAGCTGACATTTTGTATAGTCAAGTGAAATGCTCAGCAGGTGTAAGAGTTTCATGTCTTTGGCCACTTTGGTCATGGATTTGAAATAACTGAGACCCCTCTCGACCAGTTCCCCTTTATCTTTGATTTTGATTTGATGCTTAGAATCTATATTGGGGATTGAATTTAGAGTCATAGGATTATAAAATTTACTTGTTATGGGAAATCAGACGAACCTTGTAGAACCAATCTCTTTGACACTAAAGCCAAAAATAGTGAATTCCATTGGAACATGTACATATTCTGTATACTGTACACTGTAGGTACGAGAGGTCTAGAATCTAAGGTGGAATTATGACAAGTTCTCTTCTGTTGGACTGGTCTTCTGATTGTTACTGGAGCAAAGCAGTTCACACTGGCATGGCATGAGATAGACCTCTGTAGCGTCTTATAGTCTAAATACAAGCAACGTACTTTAGGTAAGGAGAAAATATTCAAAGTCCCATCAAGCATGGCTCTGGGCACCTTGCTTGCAACAGTCTGGCATTTAAGAGCAGGCAGGCAAGTTTATTTCTACCAAGTCAAATTATTTGTAAAAGGGAAATTCCTACATAAAAGGGTGTGTTTCTTTCTTTCTTTTGGGTTTAAAAATAAAAGCACGGACTGGTGAGCTGGGAAAGACTGCCAGGCCGGTTCTTTTACCTAGGATATCAGTAATACCAGATTCCAGATTCCCTCTCGGCCTCTAAGGCTTTGAATCCAGGTTAGAGATCTGAACCCCCCCTCCCCAAATGGGGGGCATTTAGTTGTTTCTTGAATATTATCCGGGCAACTCAAAGAAGACCCAAAGGTTATACTATTTGACAAGAGCTATATGAAAAATGACTTTGGACTCTCAGTTTTCTCTCCTGCTCAGTTTTTTGCTGCTCCAATGTATGAATTGAGATTTATTTTTAAAGGCCCTCTTAGATTTATCCTGTGTTGCTCAGAACGCTGACATTTCCCATTGATCTCTGTCCTACGCTTTCAAAAGAAGGTCTGATCTTCTGGGATCAGATGAATTGCTTAAGTGGTTACAGTTTTTGCAAGGGTGTTCTAACTGATGACAATGGGGTAAAGTGATATTTCTATTGTCTACTTTGGTTACAGTTTGAATCTGGCTTCTTACTATGTCATTTTAGAATCTGGTTTGGATACTATTTAGAATGTGCTTATTCTGATTCTTAGCAAATAGGAAAATAGGTGTGGTGTTTGGCTTTTCAGGATGAATACTGTTTTGGGGAACTGCAGGGTACAGATTATTTTCACGCAATGGTGCTCTGGGGTCTGTATATCTAGGTAGAATGGCTTATTTTGAACTTAAGGCTTCATATTTGTTGCCCTCTTTTCTGAAGCCTTGGAAAAAACCCTTTAACATTACACAATTGAAATACTTTCAGACATTTGCTGACAAGAGGAGTGTGAAGAAAACAACAAAAGGTATTGGCAATAGAACAGTGGGATGGAAGAACTGAGTATCTCCAGGAGTTTCAGATAAAGCAATTATTGGTAGTGTTTACACATTTCTTTGGTGGGTAGAGGAGGCCACCTGATCAGCTTACTTGGTCAATAGGCTGCCTCCAGGATACCTCCACTCACAGAAATCTTGCTGCGTTAGGAAATCTCTCAGGAGCTTCTACCGATAGCGTTACCCATCTAACAAGTGCCACCTGATCATCCTGTCGCCACATCTAGGACTCCAACCAGTCTTTGAATTCTAACCTGCACCTATCATGGGGCTTCTCATATACTGAGTGTGTAGCTGGCCTTGTTAAGTAGGTGCCTGGGAGTTCCTTAGAAGGGTAGAGGCCCCGAAGCACCTGAGGAGAAACTCTTTGGTTGAGGCCAATTACAGCATTATTCAATATAAGCGGATGATAAAGGCTTTACTATTTTGGTAAAGCAAAATCTTGAAAAGTGAAAGATGAGAAAAGGAAATAGTAATCAGAAGTCAAATACGGGAAAACCTAGCACCTGGTAGTATTCTCTGCACCTCATATGGTAGATGTTCAAGAAAAACTTTCTGAATGAATACAGCTGAGGGGAAACATAACATTCCACTTCCAGCATCAACACTATCACTTAGAACAGTTTATTACTTTGCAGAACACTTGCATCTTGCTGGCCTCAATAATAATTGCCTCAGTAATATTTGAGAAGATAGTTAGAAATTCAGGATTTGTATCTCTTAGAGTGAATTCCAAATGTTCAGTTGTTTTCAGGTTCTTACAAATTTGCTGACAAGAGGGAAGCTAAATCTGTCTTCATGTCACAAACCTGAAAGACATTTTTTTTCTTTACTAAAATAAAAAACAGGAGGTTCACAGCAATTTTCCTGAATGCTGGCTATCCTAGACATACGTGTGCCATTACTCGGCTTGCTACTGCTTAGGGAGAGGGCTGAACCACCGTTATGTCTGAGGCCTCACAGAAAAACAGAGCAAGGGTAATTCTGGTTAAACAATGGTTACCTCCCGAGATTATAGGGAGCATAGGAAAAATTAAACCAATGTCCAATTTGATGCCCTTGAAACAAGTGTTGTAGAGACTTAAGAGGCATGCACTGTTTAAGGACACACAGCAGGAAGCTCCTCAAACCCTTTGGGAGGGTTAGTTTCCCTTATTGTTATTGCCTTTATTGTTGGCTTTGGGTCATTTTACATTGGTGCTTTGTTACTGCCCTTCATTTCCTTTCAACCTTCCTTTCTGGATGTCTCTTTTTGTGTCTTACCTTAGGCACCATGACTAGCTTTAGGGTTTCTAGATTCCTTTCCCTCAAATGTTATTGAAGACAAGGAGCATTGCTACTTGTATTCTTCCATTTCTCTGTTGAATACTGTTTCCCCACAGTAGCTCTCATCATAGTAAGCTCCCTCTGTGGATAACTCCAGGAGCCATTTAGTCAACGTTAGTCCAAAGGTGAAATAGGGCTGATCTAAGTGTAGTCTCATTTCGGAGACTTTAGCTTCACTGTAACCAAAGATTTCTAATGATGTGTGGATAATCAGTGATCTTAGCTTAAGAAATATTAAATATAACCAATGCAAATGTAAAGAGGCTTTGGGTAGTATCTTTGAAAAACTGGAATACATATGACCAAATGCATTAGTTGGGAAAATAATGAGTATAAGCACTGCACAGCACACAATCATCTCTGAGCTGGGAATATAACACAGCTTCTAACACAATGAGAGGTATTTGGTTTACTCTTGCTAAGGCCCATACACTGGAGATGACTGCTTTTGCTTTAGTTCTGCTGATCTTTTTTATCTTGCACAGGACAGGATCTGGCCTCGTAGCATGTTCTCCTTAGGCTTCCTAATGCCATTGTCCAAATCTTTGTTTCACTTTAATTTTTCCACACTCTGTGTGGGGGTGCATCATCCTGCCTTGGAATAACTGGTTCCTCCCTCTTTTGCATTTGAATCTGCTGCCTCAGCACCTTATTAAATATACTGAAGCCTATGCTCATTACTCCTATGCAGTTTAAAGTGACTAAGAATCTAGCACATCAGGATTTTTCTGCGACCCAAGAATCTTAGTCCTTATTAGGTGGCTAAGTGATTCCTAATGCCTACACTAAAAGTTCAGCATTTAATCTCTGAGTTGGTATGAGGCAGGAGGATGGTTTTTAATGGGGTACTATTTCATTAAATTGAATTATGACTAAGGTATAGTTTATACACCTTCTAGAGGACAGCATTTTTTTAAAAGGGGAATTTTGGGGACTCTAAGAGTGTAGCAAAATCTCCTTCAAGTAGGTCATTCTTGGTACATGAAATCCTGACTTTTAAAATCAGAGTATCTTCATATGTGGTTTTGGATTCTTCCAAAATATACAGTATTCAGACTTGATGTGAAACTAATCAAAACATAGGAAAATAAATGAAATTAAAACATTTAATGAACATTCTGATATGTATAAGCAATTCAGAGTCATAAAAGAAGTAACACTATTTTGATGGTAAACTTTCACATTAACTTAACAGTATAATGGAAATGTAATATAAACTCATTTTCATATAAAATCTGATTCCATTTAATTATTAATACCTAAAGAAAACATGTCTTTTCCAATTGTCTGTCTCTCTGCTGCTTATTTTGCACTGTTCTGTTTTGTAGGAGGGTCTGGCTTCTGAAATGCAAAAGCAAGTCTTGCCAGGACTCATAGTACTAACCACAGGCAGCCAATTCTGTTGATAAGAAACATCTAAAATATCAATGATAAAGGGAGTATATGTAAAAAGAAGAGGGCTGAGGCAAACAACCCTTTTTCAGAAAATATCAATCTTGAAAAGATGCATGGCCATTAAACAGTGTACACAGAGTGTGCTAAGTAAGGTTTTCAGGTACATTCTTCCATCTGATGACTCACAAGAATTAATTATAAAGTGGTGTGACTGAAATAACCCTGAACAACTGTGACTTATGATTCAGATATTTGTACTGTTACCTTATAATTTATCTGGATTGTTGCATTTTAATTTTTGTTTATCCCACTACAAGGTCCTCAGTGGGTAGCATATGTTGTAAATAAAACACTTTCTTCTTGACATCATCTAACACTAGTATTGTGAAGCCATAGTTATTTTGTGGTACTAGCCAATCTTCAGAAAAGTTATATGGGAAAACTGAATTGAATATAATATAGATACAAAAACCAAATTATGGTTTAAAGGAAATTAAAACTATTTCAATGACAAAATATTTTGTTTTCTTCTCAAAATAATCCTAAAATGAAAAACAATTGTGAAATGTGCACTGAAAATACCCAAAACAATTAGGCTCCTGGTCTACACTTATCTGCTAATAAGATGTTTCAGTAATATTGTATTTGTAATAAAACAGTGAGTTGTGGAAGGAGAATTTTATTGCCCACATTACATTTGGGAGATAAAAGAGAAACATGAGATCTTTCACTGGTGGTCTCCTGGCAGGATGGGCGGAATAAAGCTTCAGTTTCTGAAAGTTTAAATAAAACCTGTCCATTTTATTTTCCCGGAAGAGAAAGAATATGTTGGCTTTGGCCTTAGATTACATGGGATACAAAATTAATTTTAGGTTTCACATGTTGGTAATAAATGTTAATTTAACAGTGAAAGATGTCTTTCCTTGTAAAATGATGGACAACCTAAACTTTCTCATAAAGGCCCGTTAGTGATTCAAGGTGGGAAGACACCAGCGAGAGACAGACTGCTTGTTTACCTCCCCTTATTTTAATAAGTTTAAGGACTTAGGAGAGGAACTATGCAGTAGTGAGATATAACTCTTGAACAATCCATTAACACAAAGATTTATGACTGGACTAATTACATCCAGACCAGAAGAAATTTTGGTTACAACTCTTTTCTTACTAAACAAATCAAAGGATTTTGTACATTTCTGAAGCTTCCTTTCCCTACATCAACTTGCACATTCTGAACAGTATGTGTGTGCTTCTTCGGCATGGATTAGCCTCCTAAAGCACATAATTCCAATAATTACCAGTGACAGAAGGGATGAATAAATTATGCTTCAAGCACAACAAAATTAACAGTGAAAAATTGTTTGCATTAGTTTTTCTTACTGCATGTGGCTATATTAAATTTAATATTCTATATGACTGAGAGACTCCCAATAAGTTATTAATCTTGAACTATACCACTGCCTGCTTTGGGACAAAGAATAAAATGGAATTTAAATGCTACACATGTCACGATGTTTTGAAAAGCCTTTTAAATTTAAGCACAGAGTAATGATGTGAACTGCAAATTGTAACAGACTAGATGAGTGAAATATCAATGCTGTGTTCCTTCTTTACACCAGAATGCCAGGATTAAGCTTTTGATCTTGTTCATAAAACTAAAGCCAAAAACATCATTTTCTCTTCTTGCTAGGAGCTTAGCATGAAGCCACTATGTGATGGGAGGCTGTTTTCTTTAAATAGACAAAGAATATTATAGAGATTCACTTAGAAATACTTAAAAAAAAAAAAGGTAGGAATATCCCATTTTACTCTTACTTTTGAAGGCTGGTAAGCACTTCTGAGTCTGTGCTTTGATTTACCATAGTATGTGCCACCAAAAAAAAAGTTCCCTTTAGTCTGAATGTACTAATCATTAAGTATGTATGAAATTTGCAAGGAGACTGAAATGACAGATACAAGTCACTTTTCTCTTCAGTATTATCTTTCATAATCTAAATTTAAAGTACTGGTGTGAGTTCTGTGCGATGGTACAGGCAGCAAACAGCTGGAGAGGGCAGGAGGAATTTTCTATCCCTAAGCTCTTCCAATGAACGCAGACCAAATAATCACTAAGGTGATGTTTACCAGAACACAGGCCTGAGAACTTATAAAAGGCTTCCAGAACATATTTAGCCCTGAGCATGACCATCTTCTATATATGTATTATCCTGAGAGGCGACTATATACAGATCGTGCAGTTAGTTCCCTAGATAAGAGTTAAGATACAGAATCCTACTTTTAACTGAGTTAGATTTTATCCACATGAGACATCTTCAGCACTACGCTCGCATACCTGCCAGCTAATGGTAAGAATGTCCAGGGGGCAGTATAAGGGTCAATGAAGGTGGAAGTAGAAATGGGAGGGCTGTCCCTATGTCATCTTTCTCATTAATATTCACCTGACTTCTAGACTGTCTACTTCATTCACATCTGTCTTGCACCTTGGTAGTGTGTGTGTGCACATGCACACACGTGAATGTATTGGTGAACTAGAATCATGAAATTCTGACAGCTCTAAAAACTGGTAGAAATAAAGGAAATTACATTTTGGAATGCCCCCTCTAAGGTGAAGATGCTTAACCGAAAGTATGCTGTTATTTCTGTGGATTTGTGCTTTGCAGTTTCTCTCAAAATTTTTGTTGCCATTAAGAGGACTCCATGAATTCCTGAAACTTTTCTCAGGAGCTTTTTGGTAAATTTAGACCATAAAATAGAATACGTATTATGTGTTTTTAGAATAGAATATGTGAATGTGTGTTTATAAAGGCATAACTCTGATAAGGTGGTTTTATATTTTTACTTTTATATTTTACTTTTGATAATCATTCTAGCTGCTCTTTTCTCCAGCCCACCCTCCTGTTCAAACCTGTTTCTTGCTTCACAATTCTCTATAACATCCTTGAAAGGCAACTGCCTCAACTCTAACTTTAACGATGTTTCATACATTGTGGTGTGTGTGTTTTTTTTTTAGTAGAGACAGGGTTTCACCATGTAAGCCAGGCTGGTCTTGAACTCCTGACCTCAGGTGATCCGCCCACCTCGGCCTCCCAAAGTAGGGAGGGGGCTGGGCACTGTGGCTCACGCCTGTAATCCCAGGCCTGGGATTACAGTCGTGAGCCACAGTGCCCGGCCTATGTGCATTGTTTTCTGATGCCCAAAGGAGGAGGAAAATGACAACCTTACGAATAATGTAGGAGCATGATGATTCTTACATTGGGCTTATACCTGGCAAGAAAGAAAAGAAAAACCTCAGGAGGTCCAAATAATTCCCAATATAAAAATCTGTTTACAAATATAATCTTGCTTTGGCAGAGGAGAAAGCCAGCTGTGGTTGGAATATGTACTGCAAACATGGCATTACCAATACTGTTTATAGCACCAACTGAGTAGGGTCTGTGGCATAGGATGGCAGCCCACAAACTGTGCCTGAAGTAGAAACAAGGTGTGAAAAGGATAAATCTTTTATCCTTCACACACTTAGAAGCCTGTGCTTTTCCATTTGCAATGGCCTGAAATGGTAGGATTGCTATGGTTAGCTAAGAAAGCCCTTGGTAGGACTGCCTATTTCTTTAACAAATTTGCGTTTGACTTTTTACAAGTGGAACATACTTTTAAAACACCCAGTTAATAAAAAAAAATGGTAGAAGACTGTCGAAGGTAATGTGGTATAAATTCATTGTTAATGAGGACAATAACGTTACTCTGCTGGAGGACAGAGTCCTGAAGGCTGGGTTTGGCGCCATCCTGTCACTATGTGAGTTTTTTCTTGATGATAGTGAGCTCTTTGTGAAGTTCACTGAACTTAGGGCGATTTTCAGGTTTATAATCCCAACACTTCATCATGATTTTAAAAATATCCTCTGGACAGTTCTGGGGAGCTGACATCCGGTATCCTGAAGACCCAAGAGAAGGAGAACAGAGAATTTAGAATGGAGATAAGATACAGATGTTCACACAGGGCATTATGCAGTTATTAACTTTTAGTACCTTATGCTGTAGTTATATGGAAACAAAACATCCATTTCTGGGGAAGCTGATTTTTTATTTTCTACAGGTGATGCAGAATTCAATATTACAGAGTTGTAGACTTCTAATTCAAAGAACATTTTTTATTTGTTCATTTCTCAGAAAGTCTGACGTAAGATACATACAAATGCATAGTTTAGTTGCTCTAAGTATTCACTTTCAGAATTAGATGCCGTGAGCAGTTTTAAAAAATCATCTCTACAACCTATGTTTTTCAAGATGAAGAGAAGATGAGGATTTTGTAAATGTGAATTCAATAGGGAAATAAAAATGAATATGAGTCATATTCTTTTACAGTCTGTTGGTTGGCAGTATTTCAGCAGTGCATTGGGTAGTGTGTGAGAGGTAAGAGAACGTAGGAAGGAAGTTAGAAAGGCATCTTCCTACACCCATTTCTACACCCACACCCCTCACTGGGGCCCAGACATTAGGGCATTGTATTTTATCACGAGCTTCTTTTTGTCGAGACTGTACACTACACAAGCGCATGCAAGTATGTCACCATTGCTTAGTTATTCCCATCCGTGGTCTAGGAACCCCAAAGGGTTTCTTCAGAAGTGCTACAATGTTGTCACATTCTCAAAAACTTCCTGAAGACTAACTACATTTCAATTTGGAATATTATTTAAAAGGAGGTTTATCTGGCATAGAATACAAGAGTTTGAGAAACACCACCCTATTTCTCTTAACGACAGTGAACAGCACAATCCTGCCAGACAGGGAAAGGGTGGAAGAAAAGCCTATATACCTCTCTCTTGCATTGGAATCCTTTAAACGGTTTGGATATGTAAGTAAAGAGCAGAGATGTTAGATAAATCTGCTTCTGAACCCCAGAGATGGTCTCATAACACAGCCAAACAGTATTTAACACCCCCCTCTCCTCAAGCAGACACACTGTAAGCACCGCCTACCCCTGGGGCTGGACATGAACACTAACAATGAATGTATTTGGCTCACCTCTTTCTACTTGCTCTCTTGCTTGTTGATTTGTCATTCCAGGGTACGGACAAACCCCTAAGCTGAAGGTCTCCCAGAGAAGGATGCCAAAGCTCCACACGTCACTCTCCGAACTGTATCTCCCTGGAAGGAGAACAACAACCACAACCAAGTGAGGCACAGCAGACAAGTAAGCGACCCTTCCTGTTATGTATGTCTGTGTCAGTCACGCACCACATAATGTTTGGTCAATGATGGAGCACATATATGACAATGGTCCTATTATAATGGAGCTGAAAAATTCCTATTGCCTACTGATGTGGTAGCCATGGTAATGTCATATAACACATTACCTTTTCTATGTCTAGATACACAAAAACTTACCATTGCATTAAAATGACCTGTAGTATTCAATACAGTAACATGCTATACGGGTTTGTAGCCTAGATATGTAGTAGGCTATATCATCTAGGTTTCTGTAAGTAAACCCTATGATCATGGAATGATGAAACTGCCTAATGACGCATTTCTCAGAGTGTATCCCTAAGCGATACGTGACTGTATTTAAACTTACCAAAGGAGGTTGATATGCAGTCTTCCTATTCTCTTTACTGGTTTTATATTCCAGGTCTAGTAATATTACCAATTAAATAAATATTCTTCAGGCTGCTAGTTTAATCAAACCAGCTTCCAAATCACTCTCCCTCCCCTCAAGAATTAATATTCAGCCAGTGTGCAAGCTTACTTTCCCTGTGATATCTGAGTATCTGAATGAGATAGATGGTTTATACAAAAAAGATATACGCTTTTACGTATCAATCCTAGGAGATTAACCAAGTTGGATTCCTGCAATTTTGTCTTACGCTGCTTCGTTTTCTTTCCATTAAAATTACAAACAAACGTAAAGCAATGAGGCAAGTTTCTTCATTTCTCACTCATTGCTGTTTACAGAGGTTCTTATACGCTTAAAGGCCTCATTTTCTCCACTGATAGTTTCATTGACGAAAAATATTTTTGTGTGTTTTAAACAGTAGAAATTAACATAGCTGGCTAATAAAAACGTCTTTAAATTACATGGTGCCCTGTTTTGTTGAAATATCTGGGTGCGCCTGTTTTACTGAGCTATATGAGCTTAGCTCTTAGAATGTTTTTGGTAGTCTCCTAGAGAAGCACAGGAATACAAACCAGCACAAGGTATCTTCTAATCAACGAGGGGAAGTGGATCAGTCTTTTCCAATCTCCAGCCTCTCCAAGAAGCGAGTTTCCAAGATGTTCCCAACATATTTGTATTTTTCACTTACTTTTACATATACTATCATAACTAAACTCCATTTACAGTGGTGTTAAAGATTTCTTAAATTATTTCATTTTCTATCCCTCAGGTAGTTTCCTGTCTTAACTCCGCCACTGCAGGATTTATAAATGCTCCTCCTCCAAAACTGTCAAGTTACTTTAAAATAGGATGGCCTTTCTTAAAAAAAAAAAAAAAAAAAAAAGGTACTTAGTGAAAACAAAAGTATGCCTGCCATAATAACGGCTCTGACATCAGAGTGGGGTTGTACTAACTGATTATCAGCTCCGGCTGTGTGAATTAGCTTCCTTCTTAGTAGACAGTAATTATGGACATTCTTGGGAGGAAGATTAATTTTCTTGTCTGCCTATCAACTCGTTTCATGCTTGGCATTCAGTAATTTAATACTTTTAATGAAAGTCATTCTATGGCTACAAGTTAAGACTAATTCTTTAAGAAAATGTCGGTTATACAGACTTGTATCTTATTTTGTAAGGTATCTGGGCAGAGATCAATAAAGACATATATTACATATAAACCAAGATCACACTTCAGATGTGAAAGCTTATAACCTAGCTCTTAAACCTGGATCTTTGAACCTGGTTTTGTTGGGTAATTTTAACAGACCAAGAGTAACTTACAATTGTATAGAATTTTGCTACTTTTCTATGTCTCATTTGATCTTCACAATACTCTATAGGGAAAAGGTCCTATCGTTCTTATCTTACAAATTAGGAAATTACGTAGAGTAGTAGATGGCTTGCCAGGGTCATGCAACTAATGGCATAACTGGTTGGGAAATCTGCTCACTAAAAATTCTGCCTCCCTCCCATTTCACAGTACTTAGTTACATCATGCTAATATAACTAATTAGAGGATATATCAGCTCCAAATACCCAGGTGACAAAAGGAAAATTTCTGTTCAATAATTGATGATAAATAGATGATTTCTTAGTTGGAGATCAATATTCTATTTTCCCTTTATAAGAACAGTACCTTTGGTGACAGCTGTCAATAAGGATGGTAGCAATACATGCCAAATAGGCTTTGAGTATTCTACCATTTTGTATTTTTTTAAAAAAAAGTATATGAGAGAGACATATACAAAAAGATTTCTCAGCCATTTATGAGAAAAGTATGAGACTGTATCAAGAGTATTTTCATCTAGGAAGGACAATGATCTGGCTAGCAATAGGGCTGGGAAGGCCCTTTAGTATTGCTTTTTTTTTTAAAGCCAAATATACAAAAACAACACTTATGATAAAGCAGTGACAACAGGTTCAATTCTATGTCCCACTCCCCACTTTTCTTGAGACAGGGTCTCACTCTGTTGCCCAGGCTGGAGTATAGTGGCATGATCATGGCTCTATGGCCCTAAGTTTCAGAGAGGTTCCTTGGACTGGAGGTTTCTTTCATCTACCCCAACCCCATACTACATGGGAGACTTGAGTGTTTCACCCATTCTGAGACAAGAGTGAAGAAAGAATATATACTACTTTCACATATGAAAGAAGTATTGGATTGGGCACGGTGGCTCACGCCTGTAATCCCAGCACCTTGGGAGGCTGAGGCGGGTGGATCACCTGAGGTCAGGAGTTTGAGACCAGCCTGACCAATACAGTGAAACCCTGTCTCTACTAAAAGTAAAAAATTAGCTGGGTGTGGTGGCGGGCACCTGTAGTCCCAGCTACTGGGGAGGCTGAGACAGGAGAATTGCTTGAACCCAGAAGGCAGAGGTTGCAGTGAGCTTAGATCGCACTGCTGCACTCCAGCCTGGGAGACAGCAAAACCCCATCTCAGAAAAAAAAAAAAAAAAAACCACACTAGGATTTAGAGTCAATCTTCAGTAATTTTAGTCTGTGGAAACTAAACTTCTCTGGGTTGCTAGGAGAAGGCCTGTAGAGTCTTTCAGGAGCTCTCTCATTGGACTGGGCAATAAATACTACAAACGTCTCCTATATCAAAATCTCTCCTTCCTTGTCATCTAAATTGTTCTATGTTTTATAAAATTTACTAAAGGCTACTACAAAAAGTCCCTCACTATAGATCAAGGATCTTCAGAGACTGGGCGCAGTGGCTCATGCCTGCAGTCCCAGCTACTCCAGAGGCCGAGGTGGGAGGATCGCTTGAGCCCTGGAGGTTGAGGCTGCAGTGAGCCATGATTACGCCGTCGCACTCCAGCCTGGGTGACAAAGTAAGACCCTGTCTCAATTTTAAAAACTCCTTAGACTTGTCCTTATTACTTAAAATGCTTTAGGTCTGGCTGTTAGATATATCCAGAATTGAAACTTTAATTTGTAAATACAACACTTTAGTCAGCTTGAAATTCAAAAAATACACTGTGATCAAGAGGCAGAATTTTACTTGGCAAAACTGTTTAAGAGTAAGAGGACTTTTAAAGGCTATATAACACAGAAAATCTGGCAAACAGAGTTAAGAGCAAATTCTAGAGTTGGATTTTACTGGTAAGACTTTAAGGACTCCGAAACCCAGTTACAGCTTCCTTAGTGCTTGAAATGTTTTGTCATTTAACAAAAACCTTTGTGTAAATATGAGTATTATAATCTTTTATCCTGTGATCATTCCCCTTAGTAATATAATCTGACCCTAGAGTTAATAATAAAAATCACCGCAGAGAGGAATCACTATAGAAAACAGCAGGTCTGCCATTTTCTCTAGATTCTAAGGAATAGTGGAACTGGCTTGTAGTCACTAGAAAGCTCGTAAGAACCTCTCTTGCTGACATACTGAAAGACAAACTAAGAGTGAGGGTTAGTATCTGTGGTAGCTGGGTCAGCCCCAATCAACTTCCAAACCAATTCCATTCAAAACTTTATCTGGAAAACATTTGGTGGTTCCTCAAAAAGTTAAATGTAAAATTATCATGACTTCTAGTAAATACACAGAATAACTGAAAACTGCCCAAATATACAAAAATGGATAAATAAATGGTTGTATATCCATACAGTGAATTATTCAGTCCTAAAAAGGAACGAAGTACTGATACATGATACGACATGGATGAACCTCAAAAATCTTATGCTAAGTAAAATAAGCCAAGACACAAGATATCACATATTATATAATTCCATTTGTATGAAATTCCCAGAAGAGCTAAATCCACAGAAATAAAAGGCAGATTGGTGGCTACTAGGGGGCGAGAGGATGGAAGAAATGAGGGGAGAAGGCAGATTGGTGGCTACTAGGGGGCGAGAGGATGGAAGAAATGAGGGGATAAGGCAGATTGGTGGCTACTAGGGGGCGAGAGGATGGAAGAAATGAGGGGAGAATGCTTACTGGGGACAGGGTTTTATTTTGGAATGATGAAAATGTTTTGAAACTAGAGGTACTGGTTATACAACATTGTCGGTTGTACTAAATGCCAATGCTTGTTCACTTTAAAGTAATTAACTTTACGGTATGTGAATTTCACCTCAATTTTTTTAAAAAAGCTTTCTCTAATTTAGGAATTAAATTAAGGCATTTATAAATGCTTTACAAATTAGTTCCCATAATGAGGTAATATTTCATTTTAAATCAACAAAGAATCATTTTACATTTTTATTCAAAACATACCATACCCACTCACCAAGCCATGGCTTATATGCTGCTTCCCTCAATGAAAATGTAATTTCTAATTTCACTTAAAGCACACTCTTTTTTTTTTTTCTCTTAAATTCTTGAGTTGTCATTCATCTTGTTATGGCCCATTTCATCCCAACCACAGATAATGCAAGTTATATTTATTTCCAATTACAATGACACATAAAAATTCAAGTGAAAAAAATCCCTGCTGTTTTAAAATATAATTCCCATCTCCTTCTTTGCTCAAGATTTATATCAGTTTCACAGACTGAGATACTAAGAAACCACATCAATTTCAGAGTGAGAACCTACAGAACTGATTGACTTAATATTTTAGGAACCTAACATTAGATGAGGTTATTGGACCAATTATAAGACATTTGAAAGAAATGATCCAGAGCCACAGCAACACTTACTCTGTGTATAATCTATTACAAAGTCATTTTTTGGTATTAAAAACCTTCTCAGATGTACAGTCATATTTAAAAGTACTTATATCTACCTTTTTAATATAGCAATATTACATATAGAAATCTAATCAATAATTTCAACAAATTAAAAGGTATGAAATTCACTCATTTGTGTTGATCCTTAAATCATTCTAACTTGCATTCTGTGCTACCCCTGTAAATTTTGCTTGTGAATGTTTTGTGCTGATGCCATTCATTTTTACCAAGAAAAAAAAAGTGGTCTATTCTTACCATAATTAAGAGCTTCTGGTGCTGTCCATTTAATGGGAATTTGCTTTAAGCCAGAAGATGAATACACTCCACCATCCTCTTGACGAGACATTCCAAAGTCACTGATTTTCAGAACATTATTTTCACCCACCAGGCAGTTTCTTGCAGCAAGGTCCCTAGGTTACAATGAGACATAGAAAATGCCTATTAAAATAAATTGAAAGCCACTTTCACATTCATGATTTCCACACTTTGCATTTTTACATTTGCAATGTATTTATAATGAGGTTAAGAATGCTTGTGATTTACCAGTCCTCCTCATCTTTTCTGTCCTAGGTGAAAAACATCCATGAGAACATATGCATATGGAATAGGCCACATGCTAGTTTTCTAGGTGCCACATATATTTCCATTTAAATAGAAAAACACTGATTCTAGCTTTAAAAGAGAAAATTACAGAGGAGAGGCTAAGCAAACTTGGCATTACTTCTCCTTTGGCTTTCCTAGAGCAGCACTGTCCAATAAAGGAGCCATCTGCCACATGTGCTACTGGACACCTGCAATGTGGTTAGTGTGACCAAGAAACGGAATTTTTCATTTTATATACTTTTAGTTAATTACATTTAAATAGCTGCATGTGCCTAGCAGATACTGAGTAGACTCTGGTAGACAATTCTTAGGGCTTCCCAAAGGTTGGAAAGTGGCTGAGGTACCAGAGAGGTTGGCAACTCTTTTTCTGCTGCATCTGGCCCTGTCTCTCTCTCATCCACCTCATCTTGTCCAGTCTCCCTATCACTTACTATATCCCAGCCATACTGGGCTTCTTTTTGTCCCCAAATGCAGGACAAGTCCCCTAAATGAGGCAAGCTTGTTGCACTGTATACCTTTTGCACTCTAGTGTTCCCCTTTGCCTCCAGTGTTCTTCCAGTTTTGCATAGCTGGCTCCTCTTCATTCATTCTTAGCCCAAACATTCTCTTTTCAGAGAGTTCTTTCCTGACCACTCTAATCTTCCAAAGTCTTTCTTTGGGGAGGACATTCAATAACCAAATTCATATACAGCCATCCCTTGGGATCCATGATTGGTTCCAGGACCCCCCTCAGATACCAAAATCCAAGGATGCTCAAATCCCTGATATAAAATGGTGTAGATTTGCCATATGCACATGCTCCTGTATACTTTAAATCTCCTGTATACTTTAGATCATCTCTAGATTACTTATAATACATTGTAAATGCTATGTAATAGTTGTTGGAAGTCTATATATGTTTAGTACAGACACAACCATCTATTTTAAAAAAAACTCTCTCTGGATGGTTGAATCCACAGATGTGGAACTTACGGTTACAGTCATATATAAAAAGAATTACATATAACCAAGTGGAGCTTGTCCTAGTAACACAAGGTTGGTTTAACATTTTAAAAGTAATCAGTGTTATTCACTAGAGTAACAGAATATAGGAGGGAAAAACTTGATAATTCCAACTGATGCAGAAAAAGCAATGGACAAAAATTCAAACCCACTGATAAAACTCAACAATCTAGAAATACTAAGGAATTTATTTAACCTGACAAAGGGCATATACAAACAGTTAAATCTCTAACATTACACACTTAAATGGTGAAAGGCTAAATTGTTTTCTATTGAGGTCAAAGCAAGGATACCTGTTTTCACCAGTTCTAGTCAAAGGGATCTCTTGGAAATAATTTTACTTCTTTTCTGATATCTGCCTCTCAGTTTTTCATGTGTTCCCTTATGTCATTTTCAATTTGAAAATGTGATGTTTTTTACATAGAAAATCTTTGGGAATGTTTATAACAAGAACTAGAATTAATGAATTTTACAAGGTTGCAAAAATACACAAAGTATTCTTGTAAGCAGCAAACAATTGGAAAATAAATTCCATTTACAGTAGTACCAATAAGGCAAATACCTAAAAATAAATCTAACAAAAGACAAGTCCTTTATACTTCAAACTACAAAACTTCACTGAAAAAAATCATAAATATGTGAATATTAATATGGCAATTCTTCCCAAATTAATGTATAGATTTAATGCACTCACAACCAAAAATTCTGGCTGATGTGCTGTAGAACTAGATAAATGGAGTCTAAAATGTATATGGAAATGAAGGGTTCTACAATAAAGTAATTTTAAGAAAGGTGTACAAAGTTGTAGGACTTACCTAACCTGATTTCAAATTCCACTAGAAAGCTATAGTTCTCAATAGAGTTTAGCATTGGTAGAAACGTTTATAGCTCAATTGAATAGAACAGAGAGGATCTACAAACACACCCACATATGTATAATCAACTAATTTTTTTGGCAGAGGTACAATGGCAAGGTAGTATGCACCTCCCAACTCTAGTCAGTGGGCCAAATGCCATCACCCTTGGTCAGAATGAGTTTTTAGTCACTGCAATGCTTTAGTCATGTACAGGATTTCATTGTTAGTACTTTCATTAGAGTAATATCTATGTTTTATAGCTACATACACTTCTGTTGTCATAACTATCTTCATTGCACCACCAGTTTAGAGATTTGTTCTCTGAAATGAGGATTACAGTTCTATGAGAGGCCAATCTAAAACTAATTTAGAGATATCTCAATTCAGTGTAAATAAAATTTCAATACCATTTACAGAAAATGCTTTTTCCTTTGGGCTGCATTTAGTTCAAGTGAGTGGAAATGGGATCTTTTTGAGATAATCTATGCATTAAATAAAACCTTAGGCCTTTATGCCATAAGCATGCACTGTATACTCAGTTTGCCAAATATTCTAATAAGTATTAAAGGAGACAGAATAAAGGATATGGTGTCTGGGCTAAGAAGCCAACAATCTAATTTGGGAGATAAGGCAATCACACACCTTTCTTCCTCCTTTCCTCTCTATTCTCTTCTTTATTAAGCCTACTATTGTCCAGTACTGAGTCACACTTTGGGAGACACACTAGTACTCCCAGCCTCTTCACACATAAAACTGCCAGAGAACAATCAGTGTGAACCTGTGTGTTACAGACTGCAAATCCTACAGGAATTCAGAGGTGAGAAATCTCATAATAGGCTGGTGTTGTCATTCACCCGAGGTATCAGAGATAGCCATATCTCACCACAGGCAGAGGGATATAACAGCAAATGCTGCTCACTGCTAAAAGGAGATGGAAATGTTCCACTTATGTGTGCCTAGTAATCTTATTTGAAGATTCAAACTTCTGAGTGTGCACCAGAGGTGTCCTCCAACTCATACATAATATGAGACAGGCTAATTAAGGATTAAATAAGAACAGAGAGCAGTTACAGGAACGCCAAGGCCAGCAGGCAATGGAGATGAGTAAATTTTCTTCACTGTCTAGAAAGCACAATGGTGCACATCTTGTTCTGTGGCTACGTTCACTCTTAGAGCATGCCCTACAGTAAGCCAGGAATCACCATGAGGCTGAGCCAGTGTTCTCCTTTGCAATGCTATTTTGCCCCAAGCATTGTTTACTCGCTACTATGATTCTACAAAGTCGGGATTTATTCCTCATGTAAAAAACGAGTTAGAGAAATATTTGCTTTTTTTTTTTTTTTTTTAAATAAAAACTATTCCCATTGGGTCTGGATAATACTGAGCCACAAATAACTACTAGCACTTATGAGGAGAAAACCTCTTTAAGGCCCTGGAGTTTCCTGATTCTGGCTGAAACATGGTATAAAACCAACAACCCAGGGAGTGAGGAATAAATGAAGCATACTTCATTTGCTCTACTATATTCTGACAAAAAGGGGAGAATTATCTTATACAAACTGTATTTAGGTAGTTAGCTGCAAGCATATTTGGGGCACACTGCAGTAGTTAAATGCACCAACTTTTAAAAATATATGAATTACATTATTTTCTAATTTTTATATCACTTATACACAGATACATGTTCTTTAAAAATTTAAACACAAAAAATGTGACCAAACGTTTCCCATCAGACTTTGCCAATTCCATTTGACTTATTGATATAAATTTAGATACATTCTTATTATATAAACTTTGTACCACATGTATATATTTGTTTACAAACCTAATTGTACAGTTCTTGTTCTGACATTTATTCTAATATCATTTGATGTCCTTCAGAAAATGTTAATAATTTCCTCCATGCAGGCCAAGTGTACTGCTTGGCAGATTTATTTACTTTTTTTTTGTTGTTGACAATTGCGAGTATATGGTTCTGTTACTTCTTTCCCCTATTATTCTTAGTTGACATATAATAATTGTACATATTTATGGGACAGTGATATTTTGATATGTGTAAAAAAATATGTAATGATCAAATCAGGGTAATTAGCATATCTATAATCTCAAACATTTATCATTTGTGTCACGAACAGTGAAATCTTCCCTTCTGGCTTCTTGAGAATATAGAATAAATTAACCTTATTCATTCTACACTGCTGCAGAACACCAGAACTCTTTCTATCTAGCTATAATTTTGGTATCTACTAACCCAATCTCTTTCCATCCTCCCCACCTCTCTACCCTTCCCAGTTCCTGTACCTTACAATTCTACTCTCTTCCTCCACAAGCTTGATTTTTTTTTAGCTCCCACATGAGTGACAACATGCAGTATTTATCTTTCTATGCCTGACTTATTTTGCTTAACATGATGTACTCCAGGCTTATCCATGTTGATGCAAATGACAGGATTTCATTCTTTTTAAACAGGTAAACAGTATTCCATCGTGTATGTATACACACCACATTTTCTTTGTTGATGGGCATTTAGGTTGATTCCTTATCTTTGCTATTGTGAAGAATGCTTTAATAAATATACATATCCCTTTGATATACTGAGTTTCTTTCCTTTGGACAAATCTGCTGGATCATATGTTCTACTCTTAGTTTTTTTTAAGAAACTTCCCCACTGTTTTCCATAATATGTATATTAATTGACATTCCCAGCAACAGTGTATAAGAGCTTCTTTTCTCTGCATCCTTGCCAGCATTTGATATTTGTCTTTTGTCTTTTTTTTTTTTTTTTTGAGATGGAATCTTGCTCTGTCGCCCGGGCTGGAGTGCAGTGGCACGATGTCGGCTCACTGCAGCCTCCATCTCCCACATTCATGTGATTCTCCTGCCTTGGCCTCCCGAAGTGCTGGAATTGCAGGCATGAGATGCTGCATCTGGTGTTGTCTTTTGATGATAGCCATTCTAACTGGGGTGAAATGATATCTCACTGTGGTTTTGATTTGCATTTCCCTAATGATTAGTGTTGAGCTGTTTGAATTTCTTGGATATTCTAGATTTTAGTCCCTTGTCAGATGAACAGTTTGCAAATATTTTCTCCCATTCTACAGGTTGTCTCTTCACTATGCTGATTGTTTCCTTTGCTGTGCAGAAGCTTTTTAATTTAATATAGTCCCATTTGTCTATTTTTGTTTTAGTTGCCTGTGCTTTTGAAGTCATGTTAGCTATAAAACCTTTGCCTAGACCAGTGTCCTGAAGCATTTCTCCTATGTTTTCTGAAGTAGTTTTATAGTTTCAGGTCTTATGTTAAGTCTTCAATCCATTTTTATACATGGTAAAAGCATCAACTTTTTAGTATTATATCGCTTATTAGCTCTTGGAGGTTTGGAAATTTACTTACTCTTAGCTTTAGTTTTCTCATTTGTGAAATGGGGATAATAATTGTACCTACAACATGAGGTTTTTGTGAGAATTAAATATGTAAACCACTTAAACAGAAAGTAGTCAGTGTCAATAAATGTTAGTCACATACAGATATAAAACTGTAAGTTCATCATAGGAAGACTTGAATTTAGCCTCAGAAACAATGCATCAGGAAATCTGCCTCCTTCCGGTTTCTGATTAGATTCAACTATTTGATAATTTTCTCATCATATGAATATAAAAGACAGTCAGTTTAGTTCTCCTAAAACCAACGTAAATAGTATTTTACTGTATGCCGGGTACTATTTGAAGCACTTTTCATATGTTAAGTCACTCAGAAATTACTGTACTTATGATCTCCATTCCTATAGATGATAAAACCGAAGCCCAGGAAGTTAATCAACTTGCCCAAGGTCACAAAGCTAGTAAGTGGAGGAAAGCAGACATTGAATCCCAGCAACACAGCTCCAGAGTCTGTAATTTTAGCCACTTACTATAATGCTTCTCAATATAGCTAATAATTCTCTTTCAGAATGTAATCAAATGACACACACCTTAACCCATGGCCAATGGCTATAACTTCTGAATTTTAAGTAAGAGGCAAAATGGATGACCTTTAGGAAAGGAGGTGACACTTCAAACTCCCTCCCTGTCCCCTAAAAAACAACAAAACAAACAGCCTATATATACACATATAAAAATCTGTTTTCTAATAAGCAGCCAAATGTCACCAACTGCTTTGAAACAATATATGAGTGTCCTGATGAAGGAGAGTAGGACTGCCTGTTTCTTGCAAAATTTTGCACACAGTCACAGAAATGGAACCATAAGCTGTCTCTTAGAGCACACCAGGAAACTGAGGTTGGGCCAGGTGGGGTGTCTTTGGCAACAGAGGTGGTATGTTGAGCGCTTTTATAAAAAACAAAAACAAAAACAAGGCAATACCATAGCCACTATTTAGCTGTAAGTAATGGGATCAGAGATTGACCAAAAAATAAATGGCTACCCAGCTTCTTCTGCATGTCAGAGGTTGCTTATTTCCATTTCAGAATCTACCTTATTATTTCTTTTGAACAAAATACATATATATGAAATCTCCCTACATTTCTCATTTTCAGTGCACTGCTGATTTCACTCTGTTTTCCATTCATCATACTGTTCCTCATCTCTTCTCTTCCCTTTGCAACCTTCTTTACCACACTTCATACCTCTCTCTGGTAACTTCTGTGCCCATTACTGATGGGGCACTTATTTCTAAAAGAGGCCCCAAAGGAAGCCTGCAGCTGTAAAACTGTGGAATTAGTACCATTATTAAAATGTGTCTGTTCTCTTTCTTTGAAGAATTGTTCCAGTGCCACAGACTTCTGGGAGGAAGAAAACAGAAGTCCCGCCTCTTTGAATGCAGCTATCAACTGATGTAGAGTGAGAGCATAATTTGTGCTTTTTTGTTCAGGGTTGGTTCAATGCCCTGCAGATATTTATTGTGAGAGCAAATGACTGCTTATTCTTGAAGCTTCTCTCCTGCTACCTGTCAGGACACTCAGAATACATAATATTTGAGTCCTCTCATTTACTTAAAGCCACTGTTAAAATGCAAATATGTTACTTGTGGGGAGTACTCATATTTTAGCATAAATATACCACTTACTCATATTTTAGCATAAATTATTTGAATAGATAATCGAATAGACATCAAAGTCTTAAGGGATTAGGAGGACAGGGCTGATATGTTCTGACAGTGGGAAATAATAAGGGAAAACTGGTTGAGCAGAGCAGGCTTGGGTGAGGCATGAAGTAGGCTTTTAAGGAATAGTCAATTTGGGCACTGGGTGAATTCTGAAGGGTATGACAGAGCACTGGGTGGGGGCAACAATGCAGACGTAACTTATAAAAAATTTGTATAGGGCTAGGCCCTGATGTATTTATTCTATACCAGGTTATTTCTTCTCAATAGCAGAGGAAGATCCCACTGGTGGCTTGGATGCCTCAACCACTGAGTCCATTTACTATAGTGGAGGAAGGTTTCTCTCTCTGGAGAAACAGAGGCCTGTGGTGATTCCCTTCAATGAGGTTGCTGCCTGATGGCTGGAACACGAAACAACCAAGTTGTTGCCTGATACAGCTGACTGAATGGGAATCAATTATGGAAAACACTGTTAGTCATCTGGCTTTCCTTAAAATGGCCATGCTCAGCACAGAGAAGTGCTTGCCGCTTTTGGATCTTTTATCTCATTTCCTTGGGCGACTTCCCTATAAGAGAATTCTGGTTGGACATGTACAAGTGCAAATTCCACATATTCTTTTCTTTAGCTTAGAAATCATATTCCTAGATAAAGCAAGGGAACTCATACTAAATATGAATGTTGAAGATAACTCGGAACCAAACACACAGTGATAAAGCTTGTCTTAAAATTACCCCAAAAACCCAAGGGGACCTTTCTTTGCATTTGATTATTGTGATTAATCTGGATGGTTTATAGTTTATGAAATAGGTGCTAAATTTGTATATTCAGATATAAATCTCTCTCAGTCAGTGTTGTCCGCTCCCTATCACCTGTGGGCCACATTGTGAAATGAGATATCAAATCTCCAGGCACAAATTTTAAATAAATATTGATCTATTGTTAAACCTCTTAAGATTCTAGTCTAGAGGAACTTGGTGGGGGTACAGATTAAAAACATTTAAGTAAATGTTTTCATCTCTTCAGTTCACAGAAACATATCAAATTTTACTGGGCAATTTAATAACAAAACTGAGCTTTGTCTTAAACAAATTAAAGGCCACTAGCTGTCTGAGGCTACAATAAAATGCACTACAAGGACCTGGCTCAGAAGTTAGCCTTAGTATTGATGGCGATAGCCTCTACTCCTAAAAGACTTCTGGAAGAGAGATTTAAAAAATATACACCCACTCCCATTCTGAGACTATGAAGTGAAAATACTGAGACTATGAAGTACTTGACTGAGTGACAAAAAACATAACTTAAAATGTTATACTTGGATGCAATAAGTTACCTGAGCAACAGACAGAAAAAAGTGACAAAACCACTCCTTACTGAATAGCCATCATGATAATGGCTATCATTTATTGAGTGCTTTATATGTGCCAGATACCCTTTTAAATGTCTTTCATATAACCCATGCTCTTTCAATACTCAACTTCATGCATACTAATCTGTACACTACATACTTCCACAGATTTTTTCCATAAGCAATGATGCAAACATTTGCATTGTTGGAAGTTCTGGACTAGGGATTAGTACAGTTTTCACTCAGTTTTTTCTTAAAGCTATATAAGCTTATATGTTCCACATTTTCCTGGACCTTGGAAATGAGAGCACCAGTTCTTGATTTCTGAGCATGAGGGCTGCTGAATAATGTCAAACAATTTTATGATCCTTTGCACCACACATCAACCCAGATGTCATGTTTTATAATGGCTGACAGCAAAAATACAACATGACGAAAAGCTACTAAGAATTTGACAATGTTTTGAAGTGAATTTACACTCTACTAATCATGCCAATAAAAGAATAGTGCATATAGATAGACATATACAGACATTATTCTGTATCAGATGATGCTGGATAGACACTTGGAACACTTGCAGTAATTTGGAGGAACCAGGGGTCCATGGTGCACCAGCTGGTGGCCAGCATATGACCCTTTCAACTCTAACATTCTGTACACTCCAGGTTAAAGGCATTGTCTTCCTGTAAGTAGCCAGATGAATCTAGCCTCACAGAGGTGGTAGATGGCCCTGGCAAAGAGTTTTCCATGTTGCCAGTACAACAGTGGGTGTCAGCAGCTAATGAATGCAAGTCACACTCAGAGGGTAAGTTAGAAGAGTTCCACTACCCAGGAGCTCTACTATAACAATGCATGTATCCTCTGGCTTGCCTTCGCTGAATAACTGTGGGTTACAACCAAGAAATCACATTTCCCAATCCTGTAAGAATATTGGCAACCATTGATTGACACCTATTATGTGTTAGGCACAATGCTAGGAACTTAACCTATTATCCCTAATCCTAACAATCACACTCAGAGGCATACATGTCTTTGTATATGGTTACAGAAACAGGCTCAGAGATTAAATAACTTGCCCAACATCACATAGCTGGTGACTGAGTATGGAATCTATCTTGCTCCAAAGCCCTAGTTCTTTGTTTTCCACAGTGTTGAGTGTTCTTTTGGTTTCTTTGAAATACTATTCATTTTATCTTGATAAAAGTTATACTCTTTAATCCCTGAGTAGATAGATTTCTGCCATTTTGTTCCTGGGAATTATTTTCTTTCCCATTTAAGATTAATGAAATAAATCCCCTGACTTGGTACTTAGGCTATGGAATAAGAATATATTGGGAGGACTAAAATATGCATTTTTTCTATTCTATTTTCTATAAGGGCATATAACAATTCCTCTATAATCATTTGTTATCGTTTATAATTTCATGAAGTGATATACATAGTCACACTAAGACCTAAATTAAGATATAAGAGGCACATAAAGATACAGAGCAACTGCGTAATCTGTGATGCACAAGGTGCCATAATGAGCCTCAGGAACATTTAAATTTTTATAGTCTGCAAAATGTTCAGCTACTAATGAACAAATACACCCTAATTATAGTGGAATGCACCTAGATTTAGATACTGAATCATCTGCAGTGGTTAACTCTTTGTAGGATTTTCTTCTTTGTACAAGGGATGCCACTGACTTTGTACTTTACCAAGAGTGTCAATAATGACACTAAATTCTCCCAACCAGACAGCTCTATGATCAGCTTGCACATTTACCTCTGGTTTGGGGATGTCTGACTCCTAGGCCACACTCCTGGGTGGCAGATGGCAAACTCCTCATCTGGCATATTATCACAAAAAGCATTTTTAGAATAGTTTTGGTCCCTACATACAAAGGGGAAATACATTTATTGTAGCACCACTATTCTGTTAATGGAAAACAGTTTTCAGTATTTATAGGAATTCAAAAGAAGTAATGACTTTCTTTTACGTATCTCAACAGTTCCTTCTTTGCCTCCCATTTACACTCTTTTAAAATGAAATTTTCATTATTCCCATTTCAATTTCTAATGTTGCTTTCTATGTTTATGAAGTAATATCCCAGGTGACTTTATAATAAATTTCCCTTCAGTCCTATGATTGCTTGCAGTGTACAAAACTGAAATAGAGTCTAAGTTATGAATACAGGTCTATTTTACAATAATTCATTTTTATCTTTAAACAAAGATCTAAAATTCAATTTCTTTTCTGTCTCTATATATTTTCTTTCCATAGTCAGGAAAGCTTGCTTTATCTTTGTTCAATTTTAATTCTGCATTATGTTTGATAAGACTTTATGGTATTAAGACTTGATTTCATATGCATAGCTACTTTTCTTGTAGTTCTACAAGATAAAGGTTTTTAAAAATATTTACCTAAAATATTCACCAAATGTCCTTCTATGATGAGTTGTTATTCATTCGTGATTCTTTGATGTAATTCATAAAAAATGTGCATTGTGCATTCATGAAGGATTACTTGTCTGAGCAAATATTAACTTCGCATATACATGTGTCCTTTTGGTCTCTTAATGAAATTTACTTTTACTAACTTGCAGACCACAGTTACATAAAAGTGTCTGGTGGACAAAATAATTTATATAAATGTAAAATTTATAATGCCTGAAGGGTTTGGAAGAATTCTGGCAAATTTATAGCACTTTCCAAATTACGAGAAGAAAAATATGATAGCTGCTTAACAGCATTCGGCAACAGTGTACAGCAATGGAGGCAAGTGGGTATCATAGGATCTTGGTGAAATTCAGTGAATTACTTTTGTAAGAACTAGGACATAGGATTTTAGAATTCTATGAAATATCAAATGGTCATTTTAGTGCTATTAGGTAGTAGGCCTTTTAGATTATTCAAAATATTTTTTCAACATGCCAGTTTATGATAAACAATACAAATGAAGAGGTATGGGGAAGGGGCTTCCATGCCCTCTCTGGGTGTGCTGCCCTCCAGAACCTGCCTCATCTTTAGCTATCTGGAAGCTCTGGAAACACTGTCCTTTTGAGTTTTTATGCAGGCTTCATTACACAGGCATAATTGATTAAACTACTGGTGACTAATTTACCTTCAGCCCTCCTTCCCTCCCCAGAGATTGGGGGATGGAGACAAAAGTCCCAACCCTCCAGTCATGCCTTGGTCTTTCTGGTGACCAGGCCCCATCCTGAAGCTCCCAAGGGGTTGCCAGCTGTCAGTCAACTCATTAGCATATAAAAAGACATCATTTATGCCAGGAAAAGGGGACAAAGACCAAATATATATTTCACAATATCACAGTCAACTCCCAGTCTTCTAACGGGATCTGTTACATCCAAAGGATATATAACTTACAAGATACTGGGACATTACTAGAATTCATTTAGTCATTAATACTGTAATGTGTCCAGTTCATCATGTTGTATGAATATACTCCCAGAGTGAGGCCACTCAGGTTTGCAGGCTTCCAAAGCAGGAGTAGTCTCAGAAAATATACAGGTTCACTCTTTCAGGCATTTGGTATAATTAAGTTAAAAGACAATGTCATCTCTTGCTCTGAGCCTCTTTTAAGGTAATATAATATTGGATTTCTGTCATATAACCCATTTGTTCATTTCTTTACCCTCAGCTACTGTTTTTCCTTCTGTTCATTCATACTGAAACTTTTCTACCTTTGGAAGGGACATTAGGTTTGACTATCCTGCTTGTCTAGACTCTAGGCAACAATCCTAGTCCAGCAAGTACCTCCCCCTCAGACCATTCCCATTCAGATAGGGTAAGGTTACACTGGGGCAGAACTAGTAGGCTATTTTTACCATCAGGCAATATAGTTGCATTCATTGTTAACTCCAATTCTGGCAGAAGGCTCTCAGGAAATCTGACATAAGGTTTAAGAACCGTAGTTACAAAGTAATTAGAGTCTATATTTGCAACCACTTTTAAGACCTTGTTATTTTGGCACAAATGGTAATGAATCTGACCTTAAATACATGCCAAAGACAAAACGTAACTTGGACTACAAAATGTCCAAAATGTTTGACAATGATGGTGGAGAAAAGAGACAATCATTTCTGGTTATTTGATCTGGGAACTGAATCAGGAAACATTACTAAGTCTCTATTATGCAGATGAATTTGTATGTTCTAGGAACACAGCAATCTATGGTTATTGACTGACAGATACACAAAAACCCTTACTATTTTAAAATGGAATAGACATACTTCCAGTTTACTTTGGAGTTTTTGCAAAGTACCATTTCTGTTAATCTTATAATCACACAGAATTTAGCCATGTAAAACAGGATATTCATTCATGTATATGTATGTACATATCAACCAGCTGGCACACCATTCATTTATTGAGATCTTACTCATAGCAAGTCCTCTGCTATATACTGTAGATACAGATAAACTAATTCCTTCCCAAAGAGTTCAATTCCATAAGAAGAGACAGTTATGCAAACCCATAAATTGCAATATTGAAAATTTCAAGTTTGAAGGTAATGTTCAGAGGTAGGCTCTCAGAGACAGTTGTGGTATGAAAAATGAAGCCATAACATTTTGTATTTCTCCACCCTTTTGTATCTAGGCTAACCTAGCAGAATGTGGTGGAAGTGACGGTATGAAGTTCTGGAGTGTAGGCCACAAGATACCTTGCAGCTTCCAACTTTTGTCTTTCTGGAACATTCCTAATACCATGTAAAGAAGCCCAGGTGAGAAACCACGTTGGATGAGAGGGACTCAACCTACAGCCAGCATAAAGGGCCCAGACATGTAAGTGTGAGGGTATGTTATACTCTCCAGCACTGGTAAGGTTACTGATGACTGAAGCCACAAAAAAGATTCCTGGGTAGAACAGTGGAACACCATTCAGCTGAGCCCAGCACAAACTGTTAACCCAAACTGACAGAACAATAAGAAAATAAAGTTGTGTGTTAAGACATTATACTTTGAGACACTATACTATAAGAAAAAATACTTTGGGGTGGTATTTTATGAATCAATAGATAACTGATACAACATATTTATTAATAGTGCAAATGATAGCTCAACAGTAAGAATGGGCAGAGTTGGGGTTAGAGATGGAAGAAAAATGATCACTGTTCAGGGAGGGAACGAAGCTAATTACCTGCTTCTTTCTCATTCACACCTGATAGAAAGCTGTTGCAGGTGCCTTCTCATTGGTGTAATAATGTCTTCTGTCTTGGCTTCTCCAACTTTGAATTCGTTTTAACTGGATTGTTATGAGTTACAAACCTAAATTTTCCCTCTTCCCAGCTTTGCTGCACCGACATCTGCCAGGCTATTAAGTCATATCTCTGTTAAAATATACCCCAACAGACAGACAAGATGGAAACCCTGTGGCTAACATGAGAAAATGAAAAAAAAGAAAAAAATCTCATGGCTAGTAGGATGAGGGGTTGGTCCCAATGTTATGCCATAAGTTTTCCTGTAATCAAGCAGAAACCAGCTCCTGAGAAGCATTGCTGAAACAACTATAGCTGGAAATTTTCCCAACCAACCCTGACAGACTGCTGGATGCCAGCTGACAACCCCTTCCCCCTGCCTTGTGGTCCTGCCATAACTCAAATTGGAAGAGGACCTGTTTTATAAACATTGTTTATTGATAGACAGCCAGTTTCAGTCAGCTGAAGGCTGCACACAAATTGTCTTTATGTCAAAAAAGGTGAATTATAGGGCACGAAGAGCCACGTCCCACTTTACTTTAATACTAAAATGCCACCATAGAGTGAACGTGGGATGTACGTTACATATGTTTACCATCCACTATGCAAGTGCCTGATTTCCCTCATGAATAGTCACCGATTTTCTCCAACTCTGGTCAACATGTACATAACACTGAGTCTGTGAGACATATATATACCAGTTCCCTCCTCCCACCTGTGTGGTGTGCACTTCATTTCCCTGAAAGTGGTCCTTCCCTGATCTGAGGATAGTTTCTCCCTCCGAAATTCATGTTGTCTCGTTTTCTTCCTCTGTGGATCTGATGGTCTTTTGTTAATATCTTCTAGGCACTGCTTCTTGGAATACCTCTGGTGCCAGCAAATGCCATGCCCCAAGGGTTCTACCCTGTCCCAAGTTTCTGTACTACCGCTTTTAGTCTGATATAAAGAGAAGAAAAATTTAAACCTGGCATATTGAAACCATTTAATTTAGAGGTACTCGAATTAGAGCAATATAGAGATAATGATGACCCTGGGTCATCAATAAAGGTCACATGTAAGTGTGAGGGATATACCTGGTGTCAGAAAGTAGTAACATGTGATAGACAATTTATAATTGTTTCCATAAAAAATTTATTCATTCAAAAAATATATATGTAGCACTTACTACTTGCCAGGCACTGTTCTAGGCAAGGCAGGGAACAACAAAAGACAAGAATTTATGTCCTCATGGAACTTTTATGCTCCTCTGATAGGACCTAGTTAAATAATACATCATCAAATAGTACACATAAAAAAGAATTACTCAAGGATCTATTCCTTATAATGTAAAAAGGGAATCTACAAAAGGGGAAGAAGTGGGGAGCAAAAAACAGAAGCAAAGAAGTAAGACAATTATCACTACATAATTGTTGATTCATCTGTTTAGAAAATGGAGACAAAATTTTAGATGGCGTCAACATGCCAAGTGGAAGGAAGGAAGTAAAAAGTAAAAATATGCCAAAGTTGCTCTCCTGTTCACATACATGAAAATAAGGATTAGGATGTAAAAGGCAAGACTGGTAAGACGTATATGCTACCAAACAGAAGGTGTGACAATATTGCTATCAGGAAATGTAATTTGAGGAAAAGGCATCAATTAGAATAAAAAGAACCGTATTTCTAAAAGGTAGAATTCATGAAAAAGATATGTTAATGATACTAAATGGCAAATGCAGCAAATATAGTGAAAACAACAAGAATCAAGACACATTGTAAGAGCAAGAATAAAAGAAGCACAATTCAATACAGACATAGACATGATTCAGAAAGGAGCAATATATAAAACATGTAATAGGTGGAATGTCAGCAATATCAGCACAAATGGAGTAGGTAGCATTAGAAGCAAGTATCAAACAGGGACCAGAGGACCTCCTCCTAAGCAAAGAGCAACTTAGTTAACAATAGTAAAGGAAAATGGAGGCCACCTTGGACTATCTTAATACTATCACTAATGGAAGACAGGGTCATGCAAATTCCATCCATGTGAAAACAATCAGTAATTATTGAATAACACACTATACCAGTGTGTGGTCTAATTATTAAATAGGCACTGATGTCATTTTGGGGAAGTTGTGTCTGCTTCGCTGCTCAGCTTATTTGAAGCAAGGCTGATGAAGGCCTCTGAAAATACCTTACTGGGAGCAAATGTGTCTCTGAGAAAGAATGAGCCAATCTACTAGGACTTTCCAGCTATAATCTCAAACATTATTTTTAAATGTTAACTGGTTTAGGTTTTGCGCAGCTTAGGTATTTGGGTGACTGACTACTAATTCAACAAGATGCAAAACAACCATTAGGCAATAAGGAATTCACTTTACTTTCTGAATGTTTTCATAATCTATTAGCTATAGAATAGACATATAAACCTCATCAAACTGCCATGAAGTTATTGTCTAAAACCCTATCAGACATTCAGAATAGTTTAAGGTTTTCCTTATATTCCAAATCATATTTATGTTAGATGATCAAAGAATATACTAAGTAGCAGAAATGTTTTTTAAAAAATATGTTTAATATTTTATTCAATTTTTTTTAGGCCAGGTGCAGTAGCTTATGCCTGTAATTCCAGCACTGTGGGAAGCCGAGGCAGGGAGGATTGAGCACAGGAGTTCAAGACCAGCCTGGGCAACATAGTGGGATCCTGTCTCTAATTTAAAAAAATGTAAACCACAATGAGATATCACTGCATACCCACCAGAATGACAAACTCAAGACTGACCGTAACAAGTGTTGACAAAGACATGAAGAAATAGCAGCTGTCATACATTGTTGGTGAGCACATAAAGTGGAACAACCATTTTGGAAAACAGTTTAGTAGTTTCTTACAAAGCTAAATGCAAATTTTTTACATAGAACCCAGACAGTCACCTAGATATTTTCTCAAGAAAAATAACACACTGACACAAAGACTTACATATGACTATTCAGAGCAGCTTTCTTTGTAATGGCCCTAAACTGGAAATAACCCACCTGTTTATCAGCTGGAGATTGGAAAACAAACTGTAATACATTCATACAATGAAATACTCTGAAATAAAAAAGCATAAACTAACATACGCAATAACATGGATAGATCTGAAAAGCATCATAAGTTAAAAAAAAAAAAAAAGCTAGGACAAAACATACTGCATAGCTTGATCTAAAAGAAATTTTAGAAACGTCTAAGCTACAGTGACAGATGAGTGGTTCCCTAGGGCCAGAGATAGGTAAAGGGTACTGACTACAAAACAGTGCAACGGAACTTTTGGGGATGATGGAAGTGTGGTAATGATTACATGACTATACATATTTGGCAAGACTCATCAAACTGTACCTTAAAATTGGTGCATTTTGTATTTATAGAGAAATAAAAGTGATTTAAAAAATAGTAAGGCGGCCGGGCGCGGTGGCTCAAGCCTGTAATCCCAGCACTTTGGGAGGCCGAGACGGGCGGATCACGAGGTCAGGAGATCGAGACCATCCTGGCTAACACAATGAAACTCTGTCTCCACTAAAAATACAAAAAAATTAGCCGGGCGTGGTGGCAGCGCCTGTAGTCCCAGCTACTCGGGAGGCTGAGGCAGGAGAATGGCGGGAACCCGGGAGGCGGAGCTTGCAGTGAGCCGAGATCAAGCCACTGCACTCCAGCCTGGGCGACAGAGCGAGACTCCGCCTCAAAAAAAAAAAAAAAAAAAAAAAAAAAAAAAAAAAAAAAAAAAAAAAAAAAAAAAAAAAAAAATAGTAAGGCACCTTAAGATTCTTATAAATATATAATAGTCATAAGCAAGTCTTTGTGTGAATCTGTTATTTTTCCTCAGTAAATATCTATTTGTAACTATATAAAATTATAAAGTTAAGGGTGTTACTAATAAAGAACTTGAGATGGCATGTTACTGTGGATTTCTTTACATGGGATTGCAAAACAGGGGCCACGCAGTCAAATTTAGGTTAAACTCCAGAAAATAAATGTATTAAAATGCTTCTGAGGATAAGTTTTCTGCTTTTTAAAAATTATTTTGGTGGGCTTTTTGTTCAATCATTTCCATAAGACCAGCACCCTTGTGGACTGTATTTGTGAGAGAGAAAGGCTTGCTGGGGAGTGTGAGGCTCTACTGTAGCCTTTTCTAATACTAAACAGGATCTAGATGGCACTTACACTTTTCATTTGGCCTTTTTTTTTTTTTTTGTAAAACAGTACAAGTAAAATTCAATAAACTATTTTTGCATTTTATTTTAAAGATATTATCCCATGGAAAAAAATGGCGTTTCTATTAATATCCAAATAAAGTAATGATATGACTGTCTTAAGGGATTATAACGACCAAGTCTTTCAAAAGAAAGAACTCTTATGAAACAGATTGAGTTATACTATGAAATGTTACTCATTTTTACACCCTATTTGAGTTTTAAAAGCTATTAACAGTAAAAAAAGACTTGAAAGTAAAGCATTCCTGAAAAAGTACATACATACTTTAGACCACTAAAAAACATTTACAAGAAAAAAAAAACTCTGTTAAAAAGTAGGTAAAGGACATGAACAGACTCTTCAAAAGACAACATATATATGGTCAACAAGCATATGAAAAACTCAACATCATTGATAATTAGAGAAATGCAAATTAAAACCATAACGAGATACCATCTCATACCAGTCAGAATGGCTATTATTAAAAAGTCAGTAACAGATGCTAGTGAGGTTGTAGAGAGAAAGGAAGGTTTATACACTGTTGGTTGGAGTGTAAATAGTTCAATAATTGTGGAAGACAGTGTGGCGATTCCTCAAAGACCTAGAAACAGAGCTACCATTAGACCCAGCAATCACATTGGGGTTGCACTGGGGTCTAATATATGGGCATATACCCAAAGGAGTAAAATCATTCTACCATAAATACACATGTATGCATAGATTCACTGCCTCACTATTCACAATAGCAAAGACATGGAATCAACCTAAATGCCCTAAATATACAGAATGCAGCTGAAAAAGGAATGAGATCATGTCCTTTGAAGGAACATCTTTAGCAAACTAACGCAGGAAGAGAAAACCAAATGCCGCATGTTCTTGCTTATAAGTGGAAGCTAAATGATGAGAACACGTGGATACATAGAGGGGAACAACAAACACTGGGGCTTATGAAGGGTGGGAGGAGGGAGAGGGTCAGGAAAAATAACCTACTAAGTCTAGTGAGTACTAGACTTAATAGGGTGACAAAATACTCTGTACAATTAAACCCCCATGACACAAGTTTACCAATCTAACAAATCTGCATATATACCCCTGAACTTAAAATATTTCAAGATTTTTATGGCCTCCTAATTTTAAATCTACAAATATTACTTACAAAAGCATCCTACAGACACTATTTGAAAAGGATATTTAAATAATGAACCTTTTATAAACAATGAAGCTGTAAGAGGAATACATTAACAACATTCAGCATCTTACTTTAAGCCACCTCTCCTATTTTTCCTATTTTTAATCTTACATATTACTTTCTCTTGATCTTTGCACTCAGTGTTTATGTATGACAAGTACTCAAAAGCCTTTAGTGCACCTTGAAGAGACAGTATTTGAAAAAGGTCATTATGCTAAGAATGGCAAAGAATAAGATAATATATCACGGTGTGGCTTTTCCCCAACTCCCACATGTAGCATCCATCAGTCTTTCAGATTCCCAAGAGAAGGTTCAGGTATTAGAGGTCTATTTTTATCTTAAATTCAGAATTTAGATAGAAAAATTCTCTAGGTGTTCTTATACAGCTACACAATTGGTCTGGTCCCAAAGGTTGGTTTGTTCCTTCTTCTATGACCCAGACAGTTGACATTCTGCTTACTAAAACAGACTCAGAGAAGAGCAGGCAGTGCTTTTCAAGGGTTGCCAAATTATGTCTACTTTGGCATTTTATAATTAGACAAAATTAAAGGCAACAGTAATGAAAACAATATCTAGACATAAGAAGGTTACTTGAACCAGGATTGGATGAATTTATTTAGCACAGAGAACCAAAATTTAATAGCTCTAAGAATGAATTCCTAAAGTAGGGAAGGCATTTTATGGGATGGGATAGTATTTTGCACAGCAAGTTATGACTGGATGCTTCCAGAACAGGATTTTTCTTCTTATGAAACACAACACCATTTGCAATTATGCATATAATATTTCTTCAAGAAAAGTTATTGAGATACTAATATAGAAAGGAGTTGAGAGAAAATGAACTGAACCAGTTTGCATTTAGCACACAGCAAGGTTTCCTGGTGGACAGGATGCCTCATGAATCTCTTCTCATCCCTGTCATTTGAGTCATCACTGTTTCTTCCTATGAAGTCTGCAGACATGCCAATCAGTATCACTGAGTGTGAAATCTGACTGAATCTCTAAGAGTTACCTGTATAGTTCCATAGGCTAACTTTTAATTTTAGGGGAAGAAATCTATTTGGGATGCCTTGTTTTTATTGTACTACATCTGAATGTAGTAAGTATGAATGACATTCCAATCTATCACTAAATATTTACTTGATTTGAGACAGAAAGATAGCTTTGGTTCACTTCTTTCCTCCTAACAGATGCTCTTTACAAGGTTTAAGTTGGGATCCCCATCCCCACCAAATGTAGTCTTTGTCATTTTAATAACCATCACTAGGAAAACAGAAAAGGTAGGTAAATTAAAACTAGTCAATGGCTTTTTATCAGTGCAGATCATCTGCTTATTAGATTACTGCTGCCACAGACTATTTTTGTGCAGAGCCTCTATGAGAGGCCTGGGGAGGGTGGATTGCGACTATTCGCAGACTCTGGTCTGTGCCTCTGCATTCATAATTTTGACCTTCAAATGTTCCTGAAGTATATTTCCAAGTAAAACTGCTTCCTTTGGCACCTGTCTATCAGCATAATCCCGGAATCTCATTTTGTGAAACAGGATTCTACTGACAGTGTTTAAAGAAGTCCTTTAGTACTGACTGTACTACACACCCCACATTTATATACTCCTTGACAATTACTGTCTTATAAATTAACATCTATTTTATATTTTTCTTGACATGTATTTTCTCTCTAATAAGGTTTTAAGCCCTTTAAAGAAAATAACTACTTCAAATTGCCATTAGCATGAATTCATTCATTCAACAGAGTCACCCCTGTTCACAGTACCAACTGGTTACTGTGGGAGTTATAGCATGTAATTAAAACACAACATAGAATGAGAGATGCTGCTATAAACACAAAAATATGTGATAGAAAAGGTAAAGATTATTTTTGATTGGTGAATGGCAGGAAAATCTGTGAAGGAAAGACTAAGTTGAGCCGATTGAAAGAAGAGTAGGATTTTTAGAACTATTTTAAAAGTTGAAAATAACATCTATTCTTTTGTTTTCCTACTGTAAAAGCACAAGTTTACTGATAAAATATAGAAAAGCCAAAAGAGGGGTGGGGGGAATAGCAGCTTTTACCCAAATGGTCAGAGATAATGACTGTTAATACCAGGTTGAATATGCCTAAAGTTTGTTTAGCAGTTAATGTTTTTTAAATGTGATTAAACATACCATATTATATCCCTTTTGTTTTATCTAGCAATGTATCTTTTCATAATCCCACAAAATTCTTTTTAATGACTGAATTTAAAATTATTTAAATAATTAATTTAAATGACTTTCATTATTGGTATTCATGAACATACTAATAATTATTTCAGATATTTTAGCTTCAAAGAATAGGTATGATTCTAAGATATGGCAGAAAAGGCAGAGAGAAAGGAAGAGCATTCTAAGGAGAAGGTATAACCTGAGCAGAGGTGGAGATGAGAAAGTGACAAGTGACTTCAGGGAACAACGAGTACTTCTGTTTTTGAGAGGATCAGTAGGTCCTAAATTCATGAAGGCACTCAAACTAGATTCTGGAGAGTCTCGAATGCTAGCTATCATCCGAAGGCAATGTTGAGTCACTAAAGATTTCTAAAGAGAGGTGTGATGAACAGAGCTGAGATTTAAAAGAATATTGAAGCAAAAGTAGATGGTAGAATGAATGACAAAATGGAGGCTATAATTCTAGGAGAGGACTGATATTCTTAAGTGAAGCATTCTCCCTGCCATCACTTTTTCCTAACTCATCCACAGACTCCCAGCTTCTTTATATAAAATATAGACTAATTTTGATTTTTATTATTTTTTGAGACAGGGTCTCAATCTGTCACCCAGGCGGGACTGAAGTGGTCTGATTAGTGAAATGATCACTGCAGCTTTGACTTCTGGGTTCAGGTGATTCATCTGCCTCAACTGCCCCAACCCCGACCTCTGACCCCCAGTATATGGGACCTACAGGCATGTGCCACCAAGCCTGGCTAAGTTTTTGGTATTTTTTTGTAGAGACAGGGTTTCATCATGTTGCCCAGGCTGGTCTCTAAGTCCTGGGCTCATGCAGTCTTCCCACCTCGGCCTCCCAAAGTGCTGGGGTTACAGGTATGAGTCATTGTGTCTGGCCTATTTAAAAAACACACGCACACCTTTTTTTTCTTTTGTTTTCTTTTAGCTGTCTCCCTTCTTCATCTAGCTAAATCCTATGCATTCTTCAAAACCTAACTCAAGCATTGTTACTTTTGGAAAGGTTTTTCTATGTTACCATGGCAATATTCATCATGTTTCTCATTGAACAGTAATCATAGCTTTCTCTGACTCTGTCTCAAATGTCAGCTTCGTGCAGAACTTCTTATGTGAGTTGGAACCTCAATACCGAGGTAGATGCTATACAGTAGTTCTCAATACATGTTTGCTGAATAAATGCATCAAAGTTCCCAAGTCCCCAGTATTCAAAATGCCACTTACACTGTGAAATTAAATTTCTATCAGAGAAGTTCTGGGTAGGTAAACTAAAATCCACACTTTTAGAAATAATGAAAATTCCATAAAAATGGAAAGCCATTAAGGAAAATAAGTCAATTATTTTTTGGAAGCGTGTCCTCACAATAGGAAATCTATCAAGTTAACAGCACTGGAGCACAGAGACAGACTCATTAGGGAACAGTTTGAAATGCTCGATATCAGAACTCATCGCCAGCGATCAAATAAAACACTAGCAACAGCAATGTACACTCCAGCAGAAAATTCCAACAAGAAGATAATGGTTTACAAAAATTACAGTCCAGGCATGACAGAGCAAAGGGAGTAGTAGAATTTAGAACAGTGGAAATTTTACAGACTCCCGCATTACTGATCACAGCAGTAAATTGCATTTTAAAGTATTTTCATAGAAATAGTCACTAAGAAAATCTGTGTAACACTGAACTGCCAGCAGATTTAAAAACACAAGTGTCTCTCAGAAGGTAATAAAGATCACTTAATTGTGTATATATTTTTGATTGATTGAAAAATAGTAAGTCTGCAGTTCTGATTGACTTGTGGAGAGAGTAAGGGGCTATATGAAGCTTCATCATGATGTAACAAGCATGAAATCCACATAGCTTAGCCGTTTTCAAAAAATACTATGATATTCCTGTGTGATTTATGGCCTAGGAGAAATAACTGGCTGGGTCTCAGTTTAGCATAATTTACTTACCAAATGTGTTCTACCTCTTCTTCTCCATTGACTCCATTAACATCTGAGCATTAAAAAATCTTACCTCTGAGCCCCTTCCAGATACCACCCCATTCTCTGTTTCTATTATTTCGCCTCCTTTCCTGGCCCTCCATAATATTAACATGATTTTGCCCCCGTTACTTTACTGAAGCTGCTCCAGCTTCATTGTGGCTACACACGCTATGCATACTCAGGGCCTTATTTTTCTTGACTTTTCAGTAGCAATTTACATTACTGACCACTGCTTCTTTGAAACTATTTCTTTAGTTTCTAAGACACTAGACCACCTTTGACTACCCCCTCTTGGTCTCTTCTGCCCATAAATTCCTTAAACATTGATGTTCCCCCAGGTTTGGTCCCAGGTGCTCTTTTCTTTTCAGTCTACAGGGTCTCTCTAGATCATCTCATATCCTTCTATGGCTCTTACTGTCATCTGTATGCTCATGACTCCTAGAGATCTAGACCTAGTTCTCTGCCCTAAATTCCTCCTTTGTTCCAGGGCTTAACTAGGTGCCTCCAGATAGATAGCTCTAGTTTGCTATCTTACAGCTACCTAAAATTTATCATAATCCAAATCTGCTTTCTTTATCGGCCAATGGTACCACTATTCACTAATTTGCTCAAGTCATCTTCCTGAGTGTAGTGTTTGGTATTTCACTCTATTTCCACTCTGACATTCTATTAATGAAAAACCCTTTCCACCTTATGAACTTAAGGTCTTTCAAATCTATCAACTACTGTCTATGCTGTAAGTCCCTCAATTCTGTCCACTCACCTCTTACCTCCTAGCTTGTCTCTGATATTAGCTTCCTTTAAGCATTGTCTACACTGCAGAAAAGTGTTATTTCTATAACGCAAATCTTATTTCTTAGCCTTAGTAAATACAGATTATAATTTTAAAAAGTCTAAATTCCTTAATATCACTTACAAGGATTTTCATGACTTGGCTCTAGTTTATTTATCTATTCTTACTTTTTTTAAAAAAAACTTTCCCTTATTTGCCACTTGTTACAAATCCACTTAACTGTATTATCAATTAGAACCCCTTTCCTCATCTGATCCTTGGAGACATCATGAGAAACTTTGCCAAAAACCTTATTGAAACCCTGATATAACCACACTGTTTCCCTTATCTACCAGCGTCTAGGCTCTCTCAGGAAATGAAGAGAAAGAAATGTTTTTGAGTTCATGCTGGTTTCATTTGACCATCACTTTCCCTTCTATGAACTCAATCTATTTTATGATCCATTTTAGAATTGTGTAAGAGAGTATTATCAAGCTCTCTGGTATAAAGGTTTCAGAATCTATGTTTTCACTCTTGTGAAAAATCAAGACAATATTTGCAGACTTCAGTGTTGTAGTTCCCTTTCTATTCCCCATGAGTGTTGAGATCACTATCAACAGTTTAGTGATCTCACTAGCAGGTTTTCTTTTACTTAGGGCTACGATTAATCTTAACCAGGAAACCCACTTCAAGCAATTAAACTTTCCTAGTCACTCTTGAATTACAGGTACCTCTATGTAATTTCTGTTCTCTCCTGATTCGCCCTATCTCTTGTTAAAATGATCACATCTTTTCTAAGTATTGGCTCTATTCTTCCTAGTTTGAACACTAACCCCCAAAACGTTCATCTCGCTTTTTAACTTGACTACTCTTCATATTTTTCAATGACCTCAGCTCATTAAAAATTTTGAAACCTGCTCATGCTATTCTCACAGAAAGTTTCTTGCCAGATAGGATCCTAGGCAGTAACACATCAGTTACTTAAGAGACATAAATATTTGGTTCTTCATTCCTGAGCACATGGAAGACACTTCCTAGCTTCCTTAGAGCTAGGTGGGCCACATGACAAGGGAATATGAATGTGTGACATGTCACTTTTGAACTAGGGAGTAAAAAGCTCCAATGTAACTGTTTAGGGCTCCTCTTGCCATGGCAAATGTAGAGCACATATTGAGATGATAGAGTTATAAGATGAACCCACACTAGTTTCTCAGAGTTCCTGCTTGCGATGGAGATGCTCTGCAGTTATAGGACCCATAATAGATCTTCCATGAGCAAGAAATACTGTTTTATACATCAAGCCATTGAGATGTAGTATTTGTTATTATAGCATATGTCTAACCTTTCTTAGCCAATACTGGATCTTTCACTATTATTTCAAAATTTCCGTTTTGAAGGGTCCCTATTCCAACTGAGTCATTTTTTCATTTTAAGGTCTTAAGATGATGTTGTAGGTTGAATAAAATTTGTGGTAATTTGTTATAGCCACAATAGGAAAAGTGATATAGGTGGCGAATCTTTCTCTGAACATTTTGAAAGTGGCTAAGGTGTAAGTAAATTGTGTCTTAAACTAGATTCCTCTTTCCTTCCATCTTTATCTAAATGTTAATGGCTAAGGGCTATAGGATGTGAGTTTTTTCTTCCTGTATTCTTTAACCCACTCATTCTTCCATGTTCATCTTACAGGCATGGATTTTGTTTCCCTTTTACTTTCTATAAAAAAGTTTCCTACTTCCAGTTCTGAATTATTTATCCTATCTTTCCCAATAAATTGGAACACAGAAATCATTTCATCTTTCACCTTTTACATGGTAAAGATCAGCTTGCATTTAATATTCTCAAAGCTGGTGATACACTTCATCAAGGAAGATAAACATAGCACAGTCTCTGAAGGTTTCTTCCCTGTTCCTTCAGTTTTCATATTTCTGGTAAAGGTTCCTAACTGTTATAGCCATCCCTGACACCTGTTGTGAAGAAGTATAATGATAAAACATCTGTTACACTTGTTTTCTGGTTCCAATTATGAGACTTATCAGAACTAAACCCCTATGTAGGGTAGACCCGTTCTTTGAGCAGCATGGTTTTTTTTTTTTTTTTTTTTTTTTTTTTTTTTTTTGCATAAGTACGTATATATTCTGGCTAGTTTCTGCAAACCTAGAGACCCTTAAACAAATATAAGACAATGACTGGAGAAAGATCACTGAGAAGAATATGATAATTCACTGCTCCCTGCCACTTGATTCTTTCTGTGTTTCCAGGCAAACTGTCTATAATAAAACATTCTGGAGCCAGTCGCTTTATTTTTGAGATGAGAAAACAGAGGCTCTGATAACTGAAGTGACTTTCCCAACATGAGAGACAGCATACTGCTAACGGTTAAATACAAGGACTCTGGAGCCTGGGTTCAAATTCAGAGTCTGCCACTTATCACTACCTATATATCATTGGGCCTCGTTTTCCTTATCTGTAAACTGGGGATAAAGATATCACTTGCCTCATAGTGAGGATAAAATTAGTAAAATTTAGAGTAGATCCTGGCAAATAGTAAGCAATACATAAATGTTTACGACTACTGTGTTACACAGTGAATAAATGATAGAGTTAGTATTAAGAAGTGATTCTGGTGCTCACTCTTCCCACTGCCCCACCCAAGATCTTTCAGTCAAATATGAAATACTGGAATTGTCAGCACACTTTATTACTGAAAATACAACCGTTAAACCTTTTTTTCCCTAGTTTTAGAATGAATTTGGTTGCTGTTGTAAAATAAGGCATTTTAAAAATAAAACATCAAGCAATCATAGAAAAGCACAAAGAAAAACAATCATATCAAATCCTATCTCTTGAAATATCTCCGTATGTATATGTATAACCAGAAGATGTAACTATATTGATGGAAAATGTTATTGATCATAACATAATGCTGCTTTTTAACAAAACCTCAAATGAGTGTCCAAATTGATTTTTTTTTTTTACCATAACATTCTGGTTTCATAGTTTGCTTGAGAAATAGCACCACCATAGTATAATGAAATTTTCTCTGCTTCATGAGATCATAAAAAGGGCTTCATGTTCATCTTCATTTTGACTCTTTGGCTAATGAATATATTTTCCTAATTCTAAAGAATAAATCATTTGAGTTTAGCTATATACATATACCATGTATATAGCTATGGTATCTTCTTCCATACTCTTTTGTGATACTCTCTAGTTCTGATCCATGTTTTGTTAATCCACTGTTAATCTATTTTTAAAAGACAACACGAATGTTTTTAAAGTTCAATAAAATATCTCCAAAATGGCTTGTTCTTAACGGCTTATTTTACAATGAAAGTTTTATTACAATGGTGGTAATAAGACAGGTAAGTATAAAACTACAGGTTCCACACTTCCTTCCTTGACACAGTTTGAAAAGTCCCCTGAAAGGGCTTTGCTTTCCTGAACATGATAGCAAAACTGAAAATGTAGCCATAAGTATAATAAAGGCATGCATATACACATTATTTCACAGTGAAGTTAAATACTTGGAATTCAGTATGTATCTGATTATATTTGTTTTATATATTGTATACCCACACATATAAATCAGACATATGTTGACCTTTTTTTTTTCCCTGACAGCAATCATAATTCAATACTTTTCCAGAGGGCTGCATGAGTCCTAAACCTGACATTTATATTTATTAATGATTTATACACGGCCTAATTCTAATGGGTTTATGGTGTTGGCAATACTTCCAGCCTTATGTTGTCTTTTTGAAAATTAAAACTGGTCTCCCCTCTGGGTAGGCAAATGGATTGCAGGCTACATTTATTTCCCATGTACCCCTAATGCAGGGCACAAATTAGATAACTATATGATGAGTCTGGTAGGTTAAAACAAAGATTTGGGCCAGGCGCGGTGACTCACGCCTGTTATCCCAGCACTTTGGGAGGCCGAGGCAGGCGGATCATGAGGTCAGGAGATCGAGACCATCCTGGTTAACACGGTGAAACCCCGTCTCCACTAAAAATACAAAAACATTAGCTGGGTGTGGTGGTGGGCGTCTGTAGTCCCAGCTACTCGGGAGGCTGAGGCAGGAGAATGGTGTGAACCCGGGAGGTGGAGGTTGTAGTGAGCCGAGATTGCGCCACTGCACTCTGGCCTGGGCGACAGAGCGAGACTCCGTCTCAGAAAACAAACAAACAAACAAACAAACAAAACAAACAAAAAGATTTGGGATTAAAAAAAATCTAGACCATCTTAAACTAAGAAGAAGAGGTAGCTGATGATATAGCAGATTTTATAACATTCAGGAACTGACTCTGATTTTACATTTTCGGCAGCTATGGCAGAAAGAGAAATATGTAGGGTTATATAGCCTTGTTTCCTCAAGTTCGTATAAATGTACAAAATCGTCTGTATAAATGTACAGGCAAATTTTTCCTGGAATTAAACTCAAATGGAGATATTATTTACCTCCTGGAATAAAATACCTTGACTATTTACAGCTATGGTTGCCCGAAAGTCTCAGAAATGCTGTACAAACTGAAAATTCTTGCATTGATCCTCACTAAGAACAGGTGGCATCACAGTAAACCATAACTCTATAAAGATGCATCTTCATGGAGCTAAAAATAATGTAGTCATTTGCTTTCTGATTTTGCAAGTTATGAGACAAAATTTGGAAAACCTTTTTCAAATTTTGTCTCATAACTTGTCTGTAAACTTTGTCTCATAACTTGGTCTGTAAAAATGTCCATTGGACTGTTTCTAAAACATGAGAAAGATGAAATGCATTTTGAGTAGGTGTTGGGCTGCTGTCAGATTATGCTTTGACCGCAGCTCTTGTGATGTTATTTTCCAGATCACTGTAGTTGTTGCTGTAATGACATCAATCTGTTTCTAAGTTTCTTTACTGGAACAATCTCTTCTGGAGTCAAGTTCTCCGGTAATTTCTACTACAGCAAATGCCTTACATGCCATTAGCAAAAGCAAAACAGAAATCACACACCCTGGTCACGTTCTCTAACTTTGTATGTCTGTAGCTTTTGTACCAGTTCATAAATTTAGTAATCTCTGCATTTTCTTTTCTTGAGTTTCTTGTTTTATGGCCTTTGGAGTGAAAATTTAATATACTGCATATAAAGCAGAAAACCTAATTTTTCATTTGAATTTAGTAGTCTTGCCACCAATTCAGTTTGTCTGAATTTAACCTTATGATTCCAGTTCTTGTGTCTCAAAGTAATGTGTAGAAAAATGTTACCTCTAATACTCAAAAATGGATAAAACAAATATAGAAACAAAATGGTATTTTTAAAAATCTGAAACCTCCATCAAAAAAGTATAGCACATCAGGAAGGCATCATTCAGTGAATTACAACAATTTTCTGTTCAGCAAACTCATTTTAGACTATTTTTCCACTTTCAAAGGGAAAGGAAACTAGCCAAAGATACAAATTCTTCAAAATACTTGGTCTATAATTCATTATTTTAGAGCCCATTACTTATTTCCAATACAATTTTGTTAAATGCTGCTTTGATGAACTTAACATTATTTAGTCATAATTAAATTACAATTTATTCTGTTTTGATGGCTCACAGTTATATAAGATAAATTTGCAAAGGGCTCTAATCCAAGGTCAAACATTTAGAATGTCATGAATAAGTGACACATTGTTCTGATAACAACAATATAGCAAAGACACACGAAATTTCATTTTCAATAATAGCTCAGTAAATTTCTATGCAAGGAGAATGTTAATCACAGGGGAGAAACATAAACAACTATCACTTTAAAGATATATTGTCTTCTGGAACCCAAGAAGAGATAACTTATTGTTCTATTTCCTCTTGTAAGAGCTAGCCAGGCCAATGCCATGCTATTCTATGGCTGTGTTTGCTGACCACCTAGTTCCTAGTTAAGTTACTATTTTGTATTCCAGAGTAGTATCAGAAAAGTCTACTGAGGGAGAGAGATAACTATGTAAACAATCATAATTAGTGCAGTAAGTGCTATGAGAGAGTAATGAAAGGGGCAGTTAAAGAAGATTTGGTAGAGAAATGGGGCTTGCTAAGGAAAATGAGGTCTAACTGGAACCTAAAGGAAGTAACAAGGTGAGATGGGTATAGGATGCTCCAGAGGAAGTGAAAGTATGTTTAAAGGTGATGGAGCAAGAGAGGTATACTGGGAAAGGTGGGTTCAAAGGAAGGAAGGGATGACTTAGAGAAAATGAGAGCCAGCTGATAAGACAGATGCTCAGTCTAAGGCAGTGGTCCCCAACGATTTTGGCACCAGGGACAGGTTTTGTGGAAGGCAATTTTTCCACGAATGGGGGTGGTGGTGGGGATATTTTGGGGATGAAACTGTTCCACCTCAGACCATCAGGCATTAGATTTTTGTAAGGAGTGTGCAACCTAGATCCCTCACATGTGCAGTTCACAACAGGGTTCACACTCCTTTGAGAATCTAATGCCTTGCTGATTTGACAGGAGGCGGAGGTGATTTGACAGGGAGCTCAGGCGGTAATGCTCCCTGGCTTTCCGCTCACCTCCTGCTGGGCAGTCCAGTTTCTAACTGGCAAGGAACCTGTACTGGTCTAAAGTAAATATTTTTCACTCTTGAGTTCTGTGAAGAAACGGAACTTTTTCAGTTCATGTTTACTACTGTCCCTGGAAATTTTATTCCCAGCCACATGGTTTTGTTGTTTTCCTATTTACCTTATAAGTGTGTTTCCATAGTCTCCTAAAACTAATTAACTACACTACTCCTTTTAAAAGTAATCCTTTAAAAGCTTTGTTTACTAGAATTTCCAACACCTGCCATTGTGAGGTCATACCACTGTGAGTTTCTTGATTGATATTAAGTTTGTTTCTCTATGGGTGTAGGTATACAAAACTAGATTTGTTGAGGTCCCTTCAGGATAATATGTTTTCTCCAAGCAGCACTTTGTAGTTCGAAATAAAGAAATTGAGAGCTCCTCATAAGATAAGACTTATAAAGACTCAAATAGAGCAGTTTTCTTCCATTAGAGGGGGGTTGGGGACCCCTGGTCTAAGGGATAAGAATGTAGGCGCTTAGAGAAGTTTAAGATGTCTCATGCTCCAGATACTCTTTTCTCTCTTCTCCCTCCCATCCCTATTACAAGTGAACTACTCTTTGTCTTGTACTCTTTGTGGTAAGGGGAAGAAGAGAAGAGCCATTTGTCAGAGACCTTTTACATCTAAGAGAGGCCTCAAATTTACACTTTTAAATCATCATCTTTAAATAAGGTTACACATATGGTCACAGAAACATTCACATAAGACTAGAGAATAAAAAGATGTCACAATTTTAATACCTGGTTTTGCATTTTTTTAAATATATCAGAAAAAAGGAAAGTGACTTGACTATGATTTGGACCTTTTAGAGACCCTGATTGAACTATGTTATGTGACAATTGATAGCAATGGGTAAGACAGATGTAGGTTGGTTATATTTTACTCTCTTAAGTAATATTATAACTTAGTTTGAAATGCAGGTCTCTACAAGATCTTTATTTGATGATCTTTCTAATCCTTAGCATCTCCAAGACCATCTTACACACTCATTGCTACTCTGGTACTTACAACGCCAAGCATCAAAGCTTATTGCTAGCCACTTGCTTGGTGAGAATACATACACACATACCCATACCAAAGCCCCATTTTGACTGTCTTGGTCAAGAAAAAAAGTATTTTACATAAGGAAATTATCCAAGTAACTGAGGGGCAACCCTGTGAGGAAAAACTTTAAAAAATTTTAACCACTTGTAGTGAAAAACTTTCTAAAATGTAGCACATACTTTCTTTTTTTTTTTTTTTTAAATCATGACAAATGCATTCATTTTTATTTGTGAATCAAAAATAAAAAATCTAAGGCAGTTTAATGATTTAGTCTTATGTCTAATATGAATTAATCATCAGCGGATTGGCACATCTCAAATTTATTATTTAGTTTCTAAACCACCAACACTAGCACATACTTTCTTATACTCTTAAACAGAGTGAAAATAGTATCCCACTGTCTCTCACAACTCTAGGAAATCATTATGAACAGAATGACTAAACTTTAGTGTAAGAGTAGATATGTCAGACAACTTAAAAGCAGGGTTCTTCTCACATGCCATCTGATGCTTTAAGAATCTTGCCCCTTTCCTTTAGACTTATGCTTAAAGTAAAAATAAAGATGCCCCCAAAGAATCTCCTATATCTAAACTGTCAGAGTTTCAATGCAGGGAACTGTATGGCATATATTTAGGCTTTAGCGATCTTTCATGGATTACTTCCCATTTTTTTTTTTTTTTTGAGACGGAGTCTTGCTCTGTCGCCCAGGCCAGAGTGCAGTGGCGCGATCTGGGCTCTGCAACTTCCGCCTCTCGGGTTCACGCCACTCTCCTGCCTCAGCCTCCTGAGTAGCTGGGACTATAGGCGCCTGCCACCACACCCGGCTAGTTTTTTATATTTTTAGTAGAGACAGGGTTTTACCGTGTTAGCCAGGATGGTCTCAATATCCTGACCTCGTGATCCACCTGCCTTGGCCTCCCAAAGTGCTGGGATTACAGGCGTGAGGCACCGTGCCCGGCCACTTTCCATTCTTAATTATTCACTGGAGAGTTGGAGTTGCAGGATAGTTATATCCCAGGTAAGTGAACTATTAAACAGATTCTAAAATCTACATGCACCCAGTTAAGACAGATGTCCCTACTACATACTTAACCATCTATATATGTACAACATTTAAAAAACCTATTAAACAAATACTTAATTGAAGAAGGATTGACATGTAATTCACAAATAAATATATTTTTGAGTATGGATGAAAAAAATTAATATTTCTCTAATTACAAAAGTGATTGGTCAATGGAAAAAAGAACAAACTTATTTGGAACCCAACTAAAGATACCACTCAATATTTTGGTGTGTTTCACTAGAATTTCTCTCTCTCTCTCTCTATATATATATGTGTGTGTGTGTGTGTTCTCTTTGTATAGAACATACATGTTTGCATGTTTGTGTGCACAGATACTTTTCAAAAAGTGACATCATAGATTCTGACATCCGGTCTGCCTTTTTCAGCTAGAAATATAGTGTGAACATTTTCTACCAACAAATTTTCTTATGGCACAGGATTTATAATGGCAGCATTTGTATTCTACAAATGGGCATACTATTGTTTATAGAACTAATACTTGATTGTTGGATATTTTATTTTTTCAGGTTTTAATTTTTTTCTTTTTTTGAAAACTATCATAAATGATGTTGCATGTCTATAGTCTCTCTGCATGTCTGTAGTTTCACAGAATATATTCCAAGACATAAAAGAGCTGGGATAAAGTAAAGGCAAATTTGCATGGTTTTAGAAATATATTTCTAACTTATCACTCAAAGGGGTTGTGCAAGTTATACTTCTACTGCTGGCATATGCATGTCTGTTTTCCCACATCCTTATTCACATTGATTCACAGCATTCTATTAAATTCTTGCCAATTTGCTGTACACAAATACATTTTTATTCTGTATTTCTTTAATGACTACTGAATTTTAGTATTTTTAATATTAACTTTTTGTATATTAATATGTTAAATTCAATTTGTTTTCAATTTTTTGAGAAGTTTGTATAATCACTTTTCTGTGACTCACCTTTCATCTCCTTTACCTATTTTTCCATTTAGTTGTTTACTTTTTATTTATAATCTTTATGAATGGAAGTGGTCACTTATCACATATATTCTGTATTTCCTCAACATTTTTGTCTCAATTTATTAATGCTTTAAAAAATATATTGTCTTTTAAATGTTCCCTTATCATATTACTAAATCTTCTGATAGATTTCTAAGGCTCTTGTCCATTATTATTTTTTTAAATCTTCTTTGGACTTTCTCCCAATCCATCAGCTCTGAGGTAATGACGCATACAACATAGCAAAGTTAAGTCTTGCCAATGCCTTACTTGCCATATGGAGCAACATATTAACCTCTGTGGTTCATTCTGTCAGTACTGTATCTTTGGCATATGGATATTTAAATCATTCAAATCAATGTGTCACTTTGGGGAAGAACTTTGTCTTTGTAAGGCACACGTAATTATACAATATATATGATGCCTTATAGGTACTTCATACATGTCATACATGTCATATATGTTCATAATTTAAAAATTTTGCCATACAAGGAAATGTTACTGCATGTAGAAATAAAAAACAAGCCCAAGCCAGCTAGAACAATTATAACAGAGTAAATGTGGATAAATATGGCTAGAAGCATGTAAAAGATTAGTAGTTAATAATATTACTTGAGTCAGTAACTTTGGAATTTAGATATTTAACCTCTTTAATGCCAGCTGGATCAGGGGATTTCTACTTGTGCTCCCAAGGGAAGAAAGAGCTGGACCTGGTTCTCCACTTCATTGGTAAGCAAACTGAAAAACAGTAGAAAAGTGCTACCCAAGATATATATATATATATATATATATATATATATATTTTTTTTTTTTTTTTTTGGCTGTAAAATTTTGTAATTCTATCAGTCCCCCTCTCTCTGTTGTTGAAATTCACACAATTAAAATGGAAAACTATATTTTATAAGTTATCTTAATTTTATTGAGAAATCTCTACATCATATTGTTGTTTATTGGTTGCCTGGTATGTCATCTGTATATATCTTAAAAACTAAATACCACAAGACATAAATCACCTAAGTTTCTATCTCTATATTATTCATGCAAAATTCTGGGAGATTATTGATTTTTTAAAAATAATAACATACAGCTTATAAATTGTAAGATATATTTTCTAGGCAGCTAAATAGCTTCAATATTCAGCACATCTACTCAAGGCCTTAAAAAAAGCAAGTAGAAACACATTAGCATATATTTCCTGAGAAATGTAATATCAATGTGACAATAATAAAGTTCCAATAATAATATTCTACATGCATACAGCCTCCCTTCCACAAATCTGAAGCTTCCTGAATGATCTCAGCAAATGTTTTACCACACTTGAATAAAGATCTTCTTTTTAAATAACATTTCTTTATTTTTGAATGTTAGATCTTCCCGGCAATCAAGATGCCTCCTAGTCTGCCTCCATCCAAATATACTGCTTGATGCCAAGCAATGCAAAGCAGAGAGTAATTTAAACAGAGGGGAGAAAAGTTGCAGGGGTTGGGGGAGCAAATTATTTACAACTCAGGCAAGAAAAAAATGTTAATGAAAATATAAAGCACTGAAGCACATAATATGTAGGCAAATTTAACTTCATAAAATGATACGAGAAAGTTTCTGTAATCATCCTTTTCCTTCCTCATATTGTTGTAAAGCTCAGCAAAGAAGATGATTTTGCTATTTTTAAGTTTGGAGATTTCAAAGAGAGCATTTTCTTTGGGAAGAGAGTCACTTTCTCTGTTTTGGCTGTGCAAGTCCAAGTGAGAGTCCCTTGTTCTTCGAGACATACTGGGTGAAGTCAGTGACTTTATGCACGTACAACACTGGAGCTATCAGAAAGTTCACCAGGAAGGGAGAGAGGGAGCTTTGCTAGGCAAAGCTCTCTATAGCTGAGTTTGCCATGCATTATTAGCACAAAGGTATACTCTTAATTTGAAACATAACAACAAAGCTTAATTACATTTTCATTTTAAAAAAAACAACTAAAGAAATGAACCAATCCTGGTCAGATTTTTTTGACCCTGAAAAACAGAGAAAGGAGATTTGAAGGAGAAAAGCAGCAGCACGTATCTCTTCATAGCTTGAAGATTCTTCATAGATGGGAGGAGAAACTGTAACAAATTAAACACCACATTTATTCTCATGCTCTCCAATTTTCTTGATTTGGAATTAGAATCAATAAAAAAGATATTTGTATTTGTCCTCATATCTGCTATGCTTCCTTTCTTGCTCTGCAGATCCAAAAACCTCTTAAATGCTTTGTGTCCTAGGTCCGTCCAAACAACATTTGGTAACATCTCTCTGGCCCTTAGATACTCTAAGAATGGAGGGAAACTGGCTAGGTCCTGAAAAGGCCCTTGTGTTCTGGTTAGCTAAGTGTAGGAAAATCAAACCAAACCAAGTAAAACCCCCAAACAAGCCAAATGCACATTTCAGATATTCTTACTTTTGAAGATAGGAATGAGAATCAGATCTAGGTATATGTAGATACCATCTAGGTATACATAGATAATATGTAGATAACTAGAATTAGCATGCTACAGAGTGCAAGGCTCTGAGAGGATGCACTGTAACCTTGATTTCCATAGGAAGACTCCGATCTCAAGGAAGCCAGAACTCCAAGGCTGGCCAGGGACATCACCAGTCCAGAATGCACATTCACTGACTCCCAGTTTGTACTTGTTAAATATCTCCTACATAGCCTCTGAGATATAAGGAGCCTCTCTGATATGCAATTTATAAAATTAATCAATTTCTTGTTTACTTTTAAATAAACCTATTGGTGAAAATGGTAACAGGAAGAATATGAAGGATAAAACAGAGCAGGGAAGTCAGGATTCAGAGTCCAGAGAGCCTCTACCTTCAGCTATCTGAAACACCTTCACCAGGAAAAATGATTCCAAATCATGCTTTTGTGGTGAGTAATGGATTTGACATGTACATTACTGAAACACAGCAATAAACAAAATAAATTCCTTTCCTCATGGAGTTTAGACATTGGTGGTAAGAGCCAGTGTGTTGCTGGCAATCAAGATGCCTCGCAGTCGGCCTCCACCCAAAGATACTGCTTGAAATTGAAAAACACTAGAAAAGTGCCGACCCAAGATAGATAGATAGATAGATAGATAGATAGATAGATAGATAGATAGATGACAGACAGATGATAGACAGATGACAGATAGATGATAGATAGATAGATGATAGATAGATGATAGACTTTTTTTTTTTTTGGCTGCAAAATTCTGTAATTCTTAGAAATTACATCTCTAGTACCAGCTTGTAGGGAGACTGAGGGGAGGATAGCTTGAGCCTAGGAGTTCGAATCCAGTCTGGGCCACATAGCAAGACCTTTTTTTAAAAAAACAAAAAACAAAAAGATTGGTGGAAGACACAAAAAACAAACAAGTAAATAAGTAGTATAATTTCTGATAGTTATATCTGTTTTTAGAAAAAATAGAGGAGGTTTGGGGACAGAGTATAAGGGAAGCGGGGTGGAGACTATTTTAATGGGGTTCATGGATAAGGCCTCTGAGGAAGTGATGTCTTAACAAGGGAGGAGACCTCTGAATTCTGAAATGTAAATTACAGTTAGGCTGGTAGAAAGGTCTGACATGAAAAACAGGTTGAGTGAAACAAAAACTTACTCACACTGGATCCTAGTTAGGCTTCTGTTTTCTCCCAAATGGTTTTGCTTGTCCTTTCTTAAACTCAATACTCAGAGGCTGATTAGACAATCTATCTCTTAAGTTGGCAAGAAGACAAGTAAATTTATGTGTCTAGAGTCAAGGACTTTATGGTATACAGTAAACTCTTTACTTTGTGTAAGTGGATTGGGCTACAGTAGTGAAGTATCTTGTTCCCTGATATAACTCTTCCTGATGCTCCCAAGATTGCTGCAAATGCTGACTCTGACTGTCCATGTTACTTAAAGGAATGACAGAGCTGCTAGCATTTTTCACTGACCCTGAACTCCTTTTTAATGAAACAGGAACATATGACTCAACATAGATGGGTCTTTGCCTAAATTAAAGTGGCCAGAAGTGGTGCAAGGTTGCTGCTTTTTCCATAAAATAATCACATCCCATCTTCAGTGACAGGATAAAAAAGCAAAGACCCATTTTTCACTGGCTGACCATCAATCTCCCTAACATTGAAGAGGTAAAAATTTTAGGCTTCCTCAGTATCATCTACTAGCTACAATCTACAATTCTAATACTCTGCATGCCTCACATTAATATAAAACACAACCTTTCACAGAAGAAGGAGGTCAAGGCTAAAATATATATTGGCTTGTCACTGAGAGGTCTGCTGCTTCCATTTTTTCCATTTCTGTGTCTTTTATTCTGTTTCTTTGTTTGTCCTCTTCTCTTTTGTTAGTCAAATTTGCCTTTGATGCCCTTGGCCAAATCTCCCTCCAGACTTCCTGCAAACCACACCATATGCCGTATATGCTCTCTCTCTAAATATTTACTTTCCTTTGGATCCGTGTTACCTAGCACAGAGTCTGTCATATAGTGGTTGCTTAATAAATGTTCCTCAAAAGTATGCCTTTCTTTTCCTTTCCCTCAAGCATGGCTCTTGTTATCTTAATTATAAAAATAAGTTTTATAGTCCCTAGAATCCTACCTCTTCGATGAAAATTTTTCAGATCAGAGCCTGCCTGTTTGTATAATTCCCACACCCGTTCAGTGGCTCACCATCAAACAATACATCCATCCTTGTCATTTATATAACACAAACATTAGAGAAGGGAGTTAGGGTCAGATTATTAGAATTAAGCAAAAGAAGTGGAACTGAGTTTTCAAATGTTCTAATATTGACAACTTTATTATTATTATTTTTAAATCTCTTTGTAACTCACATTAAAAGCAATTCTCAGAAAATTCCCATTGTGTAAATAATAGAACACGAACAGGTTTTGATGGCAGTCTCTGTATCCTCCTTCCCACTCTATCTTCACCCTCTTAAATGAGGTTATGAATGCCTTTTCTTCCTGAGCCCAAAGTTACTATGTGAAGGGAGTTGATAATGCTCATGGAAAATTCAGTGGTACTAACAAACGAGGAAAAATGGACCTTGGAATTCACACTCTGGTGGCCACACTGAAGAACAGGCCATGAAGTCCAAGGCCTCTCCCACTTGATGTGTCTGTAGACTTTTATGCTGGTGGTTTGAAAACCACAATAAACCAAGCAAACTGTTCTGAAACCTACACTCTATTGGCATAGCAGATAGAATTGGAAGTTTGGTAGTTATATTATTGGTTATAAATATACAGTACCTCTCTCTGCAGGAGGATTATATATCTCCACCACACTGAACGCAGGCATGACTGTGTAACTTGATTTAGTCAGTGAAATTTGAGCAGAAGTGATGACTGTTACTTCTAGGAAGTAGCTTTAAGAGCCTGGGCACAGCTTGGCAAGTTCTCTGCCTCTATGATTGTGGAAGTAACTGACTCTCCATCTTACAATGTCCCTAAGTCACTACTATGCCCAGAGCTCCTTTTCTGACTAATGGTAGCAAGAAATAAACTTTGCTGTGTTTAAGCTCCTAACATTTTCATGTTGTTTTTATATATCTATCCGTGTTAGCCTAACTGATAAAGAAGTCAAAACTTTTTTAGCTTCTGTGGTGGCTGGAATATGGGTGCCATTTGCAGTTAGTCTGCAGTACCACCTGTGGCTTTTCGGTTTAGTGAACCATCAATCAAGCCCAATGCAGAGGAAAACCAGAATGCTGCCTTTATCTTCAAGTATTTTATCATAATTAAAGTTCTTGTGAGCTTTTCTTATTCCTAATATTTCAGATATTCATCATAAAATATTAACATGGCTTATACAAAATTGAGAAAGGAAGTTGAATTTATATTTTCAAAAAAGGAAATCTGTTTTCTCCTGAAAACGTCCTACATAGTATTCTGTAGAATTCTTAACATTAGGTATACAAGGTAAGAGGGGCCACCTCTACGCCCTTTGAAGGTGCTGACCTGGTTAAGCCTCCATTAAGTCTTATACTTGAATAAAGACCTCAGAGATGCTCACATGTAGCCAACTAGTTCCTACAAGTTTTCTAAGTCTCTGAACATGGTATGCTCAGGATAAGGAAGAATAGGAGCTATTGTGGAATATAGGTCCAGGATTTTACCTTGGAAGACTTCTCAGTGGACTCCGGTACTTTGTATATTGGGGGCAATAATGACTTATTAGGGGACTGTTCTTGCAACTTCACTTAGATAAATGATAAATGATTTTTATGTCTGTCACATAACAATCTCTTCCCTCCCAATTCGTTACGATTTAAATATACTCCACCCTATTATCAGATGGCTCAGACTATGAAAGGCATTTCTGTGTATTAATAATGTCTCCAGTTATAAGACATAAGGCTTACAATTTTTCTATCATTAGCAGCATTATTAAAGGAAAAAGCATTTGAAGTCCAAGACTTTCATAAGGGTGGAATAAAACACTGAAATCATTTTAACAGGCTTTTGTATTTAGTAATTTTTTTTCTTGCTTGCTTCTTTAAAAGTCATTAATAACTTTCTGATCACAATTTTTAAAAGCCACATTTTCTAGCTACATAGGTCTTTCCTAATATCGTTTTTCTATTTCATGGGCTCATAGCAACATACCACTGACCATACTCTTGCAAATGATAGCCAAACTTTTTTTCTATGGAATGCAGCTGAAAAACTTGGTCAATAAGAGCACGAGATATACTGACCTTATAAACAATGGCGTGGTTAGATACCAATTCAAGATGCTGTTAATGGTGCTTCAGAAAGGATATGTTTTGTACTGTTTCTTTATTTGTATTTTAAATATGATTTCAGTTTATTACAGGTGAAATTCTGTTACACTGGAATCTATTCTTTTCCATTTAAAGCTCTATTTGAATTAAGAGCCACTCAAATAATCAATTTTTAATATAACAAGCCTATGTTTTTGGTGTGCACAGAATTTAAAAAAGCCTTAATTTGCTAGTAGCAAAAACTAAATACTTTGTTCACTGTAATATTTCACATTATACAAGACAGAATTGTTTGTTTACTAGGCACTAAAGATATTTGCAATTTGAGCTTTTTTGGGAGTCACAGGAAAATGCTTTGGCCTTTACTTCTGATATGATTCAATCACATACTTGCCAGTCAATCAGTAATTGATAGCAGTATACTGTGTTTAATTCAATTTTTTATTGCAATCCATCTAGCACGGTATAGATCCTGTCAGCTAATTGGCTGCCCATCTTCCTAACCAATACTTACTTCAGCCAATGTAAAATTAAGACATTTTCAATCAATTCTTATTCCCAGATTGATTCATCAAAATATTAAGCATTAGAGCATGTCAGCAAAATGTGTGTTCCCATATTAACACATCATATCCAGAAGAAAACTGGGGGGTTTGCTTTCATAACAGGCGATATAGTAGCTACAATTTTTATGCTGACTTACAAGAAAACCTCTAAATCTTAATCGGCAAAAAAGTGAAATAAAAACCAGTCCTGACATCTGAAAAAGAAGTCATAGTCAAACTATATTTTCTTAAAAATATTCTCTTTTAGCATTTTCCTTAAAAAGTGCTATAGCAATGTCCCTAGGTTATAAAGAAGGAGAAGTAGCAGGAGAATGGCATGAACCCAGGAGGTGGAGCTTGCAGTGAGCGGAGATCCCGCCACTGCACTCCAGCCTGGGTGATAGAGCAAGACTCTGCCTCAAAAAAAAAAAAAAAAAAAAAAAAGAAGTAAAGACATAGGCCCTGTCTTTTAGGGGTACAGGGTCGGGATGGGAATCTTCTGCAGGGTTGACAGCAAGACAGATTCAGGAAGGAGTGTGTGGAAGACAAGGAAGTGATTTTGATAGACAATATTAAAAGACCTGAGATTCCTGTATACCATCCTTCAATCACTTAGCTCCACTGTGTTCCTTTTGAGCCTCTCTCAATGTTATACCCTCCACCCCACTATTTCAACTAGACTCTTCTGGATTTCTCTTCCTACATGTCCTACAGGTACCTCAAATTCAACAAGTCCAAAAACAAATGTCAAATCTTTGTTCCCCCTGAAACCTGCTCTTAACCCAATGCCCTATGTCTTATTTCGTAGATTGTCATGGGACCTCTACTCCTGTTAGAAATCCACTCTCAATATCTTCTTTGATTCTCCCCTCTCTTTTACCCTGTCATATCAAGAATATGTATTTATTCTATTTCTGAAAAAGCTTTTGAATTCAACTATTCAACCCCTTCCTTGGCACTCATACTGCACCTGACAGTTCAAACCCTTATCATCTCTTTCTGGAATAGCTGTAATAGTCTCCTAACTGCTTCGAGAGGGTAAGTGGCTTCACAGCCCTCAATCTGTGAAACATCAGATGGAAACGCAAGGATAGCTGACTGATATTAAAATAGAGTGAGAGGAACTGGAGAAATCAAGAATTTTTGAGGCAATAACATTTCTTCAAACAAACAAAAAAACCCCAGAAGGGGTTAGGGAGAGTAACTAAGTCTAAGGCCTTTAGCTGACATTAAGGTCTTGAATTTTCCTTCTGTTATATTTTAAACTATTTAATTGACAAGGGTGAATTATTCAAGGTGTGTAACATGACGATTAGATATATGTATATACTATGTAATGATTATCACAAATTAACACACACATCCCCACCCATGCTATACCTTGGATTCCCAGAACCTGTTCATCTTATAACTCAAAGTTTGTGCCCTTTGACTAACATAGTCCCATTTCCCCTACTCCTGAATTTCTCTTCTAACATCTTTTTACTGTCTTTGATAATTCCCACTACAAGAAACTAAGATAATAATATGAATTATGAAACATCCTGAACACTGGCAAGTATCCCTTGGTAATCTGAAGAAATATTTTCCTTTATTGAATGGAGAGAGAGAGAGTAATTGTTCATCCTCTTTCTCCCACCCTTCCTTTCCTGTACATGCTTTGTTCCAGCCCTACTTATGGCATTCTGTCCTGTACTTCCTGAAGCAGGAGTCTCTTTAGTTCTTTAGTGACAGAAAGACTTCAGGCTTGAGCTGGAATGCAGGAAACTGGGAAGACCAAACCAGTGCATTAGTTAGGGACTAGAGCTAGACAGTAGGCCCAATAGGTCTTGCGCGGGAAAATAGGCCAGGACAGTGTTCCCAAGTTAAATTAAGACACCAGCTAATGGGTCTGGGTAAGTCCATAAAAAAAATTAGAATTAACCATGGCAGAAACCTCAAGCTCTGAAGACTGGAGTGGGATTGGAAATTAGTTTTGGTGTCTTTTATTGCTTCTTTTCTCCTTTTCTCATGGGGTTGAAGCTACAGGGGTACTACAAAAAAGTATCCATTGTTTATGGGCCTTTTGCCGTATTCAGTCTCTTACTAACACCACCCTGCCTGTCTTTCTATCTTTGTTTGTGGCTTCTTTCCATCAGATACGAGTTCTTTCTCTTTCTGGTGCCTGTGCATGGGAGCTTGTTAGATCACTTTGTAATTTATGAGCTAGATTTCACCTTGGACACTATCTTGAGTTCCCCCCTACGACTTTATTCTCTATAACTGGAAGCCAGTCTTGCCTTACTTCTTATAGTTCCCCAAGTTTCTAAAATCCACACCAAGATTAGTGCCTTAGCACAGTCTTTGGTGATATGTGAACAGAGAAAAACAGGCCTGTCTGGAAAGCTGGTTAGGAACAAACATGGCAGAACTATACAGCTTTAGTAACTCCTAAGGGAGAGTCAATGACTGCATGGTGTGTGGGCCCTCTGATTGGTACACAGTCTCTTGAGGAAGAGACAGAGCAGCCTCTTGTGCATCCCCGTTGCTTCTGGAAACCAAGGGTAAAGTCTTAAAGTAGGATCTGAGATTTTGTTGTTTAGAAAAACATCCTTTCATGACTTACTCTAGGTTGGATGTTTCCTTCATCTCTGCTTTCCTTCACAGCCTAATGAACAGATGAGGTAACCAGTTGATAAAAGCCACTGACATCATTAAGAGACAATGAAAAATATTTCTTAAGTAAACTAAGAGACTTTGGGAAATGCTGTTTTAAGGCACAGCACTAGTTTATATAGACAAGTTGCATAGCCCGTATTATCTGAATATTACATTAGGAAAAGGCTTCTTTGCTTCAAATTGATGATATCAAAATTACTTTTACACCCATAAAAAATACTGCAGGTTACCTGAGTAATTATCAGAGTTGGGAAGTTACTTGGTTTATTTATACAAATGCCACAGAGGTTAAAGCTTGGACTAGAGACTCATGCGTCTCCAGTATTAGCTAGCATTAATGAAATAAGATTTTGATTTATAAAATTTATAAATGTGAAGAGGTTTTTGCATTGTAGTGAAAAAAAAGACTAGACCTGAAGGTAGAAAACCTTGAATGAAGCCCTGAAAACACATGTATCTTCACTAAATCTATGTTATTTAATCTATAAAATGGTGATAATTACCTCACTAGGCTACTGTGAAGATCAAATGAAAATCTGTATATGAAAGTAATTTGTTAGATATAACTAGCTAAAGAAATGTAGTTGCTATCTTTATTCTCAAGATTGTCTAAGGAGTACAGATTAAAGAATAACTGTGAGAAATATGAAATTATTTTTATATGATATTTATGTGATACCCATACTTGGAGACATTTCTAAAACATAAAACCAGAAAGGACCCAATTAAAACACTATTTTTTATATATGTATTCTAACTATTTAAAAATTATCTTCTGCTTGAAGTTATCTCTTGTTCAATCCTTTTTTATTGTTTTTATTTTATTTTTATTTTTTATTTTTAGATGGGGTCTAGTTCTGTCACCCAGGCTGGAGTACAGCGGTGTGATCTCAGTTCACTGCAACCTCTGCCTCCCGGCTTCAAGTGATTCTCCCACCTCAGCCTCCCAAGTAAGGTTCAAGTGATTCTCTCATCTTAGACTCCCTAGTAGCTGGGATTTATAGGCAAGTGCCACTACGCCCGACTAATTTTTGTATTTTTAGTAAAAATGGGGTTTTGCCATGTGGCCCAGGCTGGTCTCAAACTCGTGACCTCAAGTGATCCACCTGCCTCAGCCTCCCAAAGTGCTGGGATTACAGGTGTGAGCCACTGCACCTGTTCAATCTTATAGCAATATGCTTTATGGGTAGACCTGGGATGGCCCAGGCCAAGCAGAAGGAAGCAAGGTCATACAGAAAAGCTTTACAAAGAGTTGCTTTGATTTCTTTTCTATTTTTGAGCACTGTTTATTAGAACTTCACCTTATAGTAGCAGAAATCACCAGAAACAGAGAGATGAGTGTCAGCCAAAGGCAACTGGACTGGTAAAGCCAAAGGAATAACGTCCGAGGGTAAGGAATCAGGCCAATTTACAAAGAAATGGGAATAAGACAGGCTTAGCGTGGAAGTCCTGGATTACTGGAGAATAGTGGTCCTCGTTTTTAGAGAGTTTTGGTGAGTTGGGGAGGCTATAGTCCATTGCCTCCAAAAATCTTGTTTCCCTTGTTGAAATCCCTTCCAGGGTTCCATCTATATTTATAATATCCAAATTCTTCTGCATGACATTAGGTTGAACCATTTCAAATGATCAATATGTAACCATTCTGACTTGCAAAAATGTCAGTTACATATGTCTAATTAAATACAAAAAGCCCCACACTATTAAGAGCATAAACTTGGAGCCAGACTGCCTGGCTTCAAGAGCTGGTTCTGCCCTATGTCGCTTATATGATCTGGAGCAAATCACTTAACCTCTCTGCACTTCAGTTTCCTCATCTGTAAAAATGGAAGAATAATAATAGTATATCCTTCAAGGATTTTGTGAGCATTAAGTGAATGAATATACATAAGGTGCCTAAAACTGTGTGTGGTACAGTAAATGCTGAATAAATATTACCTATCATTATTATCATCCCTCCAGCTTTACCTCCAACCATTTCCCCACCTGTCTTGACTTTGTGTTCCACAGGTATCAACAATGTATCATTTGTTGAACATCTAATGTAGACAATAACATTTCTGCTTAGTATGCTCCTTCCTATCTTTCTTTACCTGGGTCATTCAGCAATGCTTTTCTTGAGTATTGATTATTATACTAGGCTTTAAAGAAATAGTGGTGAACAAAATATACATGGTTTCTGCCCTTATGAAGATCACAATCTCATGGGAGAAACATCTGCTGTTTAAAGACTGTTGGTTACTACCCATTTGGACAAAGACTCTTTCCCTTAGCCATGTCCCCTACAAAGCTATCCTAGGCAGAGTGAATCATTCTTCCTATGTATTAATCGTGTTTCTAGGAACATACTTTTATAGTATGAGTGTACTTGTTTCAGTGATGCATTTACATGTTGTTCCTCCTTCCAGAGCAGATTGTGAACTCATCCAGGAGAGAGACTATATATCCCTCTTCTCAGTGGCTTTAGTGTTGAGCAGAGTTCCTTGGCCGAACTGCTCTTAATGGAAGCACCATCAGTCACTAGCTGGTTGTACTGGCCAACCAATAACCCAAGTTAAATCTGTGTGGGAGCCACCTTTCAAATTTAAAAGAACAAAATAATTGCTTGTTTAGGACAGGCCTCTAAGTAGCTGGGTTGAAAGGAGTATAATTATATCAGCATGTTATTTAAAAATAATTTTTAATAAATGACAAAGGAAAAACCTTAAGATTATAAAACCTCTTGATGTTACATTTCTATTTTACTCTTTTAATTTTGATAAATTCTGTAAAGGAAATTAAATTTATCTTTAAAATTTGAATCTTTATGTTTTATATAAAACTCTAACATTGACTGGGATATTTCTTGTTCTGTGTTTAGTTTTTAAAGCACAGCAGACTAATCGAGTCACAAAATATTACACAGTATGGAACTTTTCTTTGGGTATTTGAGCTTTCATTATACCAACACAATGAAATATTTTTAATATTCATTTACTTTTTCATGCTTCAACCTCACAGGAAAATGAAATCAATACAGGAAACATTATTTTGTCCTTTCAAATGAGAGAAATGAGACTTAGAAACTGATGTATTTCTTTAAAAATAGAAAAATTATTTATCTATCATCACAACTCAGGAAGACAGAAAAATTATTCCTGATGTCTTAGTCAAACCCTTCAGCTATCATTAATAATTAAGGGTACAATTATTAATCAGAGGTAAAAAAAAAAAAAAATCTGTGATTAAAATGCTGGTCTTTAAGAACAAATTTCAGAGTTGAAATATATTTTTAATAACTATCAGCTACATTTAATGCAATCTTTTATACCAAATTTTGTTTATAGGCTTTACAAGAGTGCTGAAAATGGCAGACACTAAAGAGAAACTAGTTGACTGATGGGAAATATACAGAATACAATTTGTTACATAAATTTGGATTTAGGGAACAATCATCACACAAATGGAGAAGATATAGATAACATCAGTTTTTCTTGACATGGTCTTGCTTCAACTTACAATTTTTCAAATAGTCAAATGTGCTTTCTTTTTTATCTCAGAGATATAGGTAACTGTTTTTAAGACCTTGATAATACGCAGAACCTTATAAAATTTCTGCCATTTAAAACTGTGAATAAAATATTTTTTAAAATATTGTCTTTACTACCCTTTTTTAATTTTTCATGTAAACCAGCCAAATTCATCATACTATTATCATTTATAAATATTTTGAAATAAGTCTTGAAATAGCTAACAGAGTAATTTTGGCTGTTGCTTTACTTGTTTTTTGCTGCTGCTGCAAATTGAATTTTAATAGTTAAGACAAAACTCTGTTTTTCTTTTTTTTTTTTTTTTTTTTTTGAGACGGAGTCTTGCTCTGTCACCCAGGCTGGAGTGCAGTGGCCGGATCTCAGCTCACTGCAAGCTCCACCTCCCGGGTTTACGCCATTCTCCTGCCTCAGCCTCCCGAGTAGCTGGGACTACAGGCGCCCGCCACCTCGCCTGGCTATTTTTTTTGTATTTTTTAGTAGAGACGGGGTTTCACCGTGTTAGCCGGGATCGTCTCTCGATCTCCTGACCTCGTGATCCACCCGTCTTGGCCTCCCAAAGTGCTGGGATTACAGGCTTGAGCCACCGCGCCCGGCAAAACTCTGTTTTTCTGTAAGTCGCATTATCAAATTTTCTAGCGTTGTTTGCATATCTTCATGATTGTGTTTTTCTCCTCTAAAAGAAACACTTTCTGAAATGAAAGCCAGGAAATTGTTGACTGACTTATCTCCTACAGTCACTTTCAAACTTATCAATTTATGATACGTGCTTTATCAAGCTAGATAACCCTTTGCCCAGGAACATACTAATATTTACTTTCCAATAAAACTGAAAGTTACAGTATGACAAAAATCCCAACTTAAATACTATTAACATCTTCTACAATGACTTACACATGTTAGGAATCATTTTGGAAACTACATATGAGGATACATGTTTTGGTTATTTAGCAACAGGCTTTCCTCCACACAGCACCCTTTCTATCTGCCCACAGCTCTTCTCTCAACTGCTGTATATTCAGTCTCGGTTCCTGATTTGTTCTTTATTTCAGTTATCTACTAAGAGGAGCCTGAAGTCTATCCTCAATTCCCATCAATTGGTTTGGGCTCAGATTACCTGACAGTCCCTTTTCACCAGGTGCTGCCATCTGGGCTATATTCCAAATTGTCAGCATTCTTTTTCAGTAAGTATACCACCCATCCTCCAAACCTCTACCCAGAGATCTGTATTCCCCATAGATTGTCTGAGGCCTCTTGGACATCAACATCAACTTGAACTGGACTAAAGGGTACCTGTTTCCTCAGACACTAGGCATTAGATTTTGGCCTGATGGTCTCCTGTCTTGGGATCTAGGCCTTTTAACAGTCAAAGTAGAGCTGACCTTCTTTCCCTGCCTCCACCTATTTCTAGCACACTCTTCTCCCATCCTCACAGCAGAACCTGCTGGGGTTAAAGTTATAAGTCTAAATTTCACTAGAAAGACTACAATGAAGGAATTTTTGTTCTGTTCACTGATGCATCCCAAGTTCCTAGAATAGCTCCTGCCACATAGTAAGCACTCAATAGATTAAATGAATAAATAAATTGAATGCCTTAGCTGTATTTTAATTTTAGTTGCCCCTTTTCAGGAATTTCCTCTTTCTTATATCTTTCTTATGGAAAAAGATTGAGAAGTCACAGCGCATAATATCAGATGTGATATTTGGCTTAGTACCAGTTGCCTATTTTGGTTTTATTTTTGGGAATTGGGCAATTTTTAAGTTTGTGAAGATGTCCAGCATTTAGATCCCAATGCTGACAACAAAGTATTTGGTTGTTTCTTTAGAAAAGACAACAATATTGATGATAATAAAGTAACTGCTTATTGCATATTTACTGTAGACACATATTTTAGGTATATTTATCTCATATAATTCTTGCAACAGCTTTACAAGCTGGGTAACATATAGATGAGATTGAGAAGATGCTGGACAAATAGCGAAGCCTGAATTTTAACTGGATCTGTCTGACAGCAAAGCTGTTTTAATTTACATGTCTGGCTACTTTAACAAGGAGTAGGCATGATACTAACATGGCTAAACAATGATTCCTAGGCCCCTAACCTAATAACAAAACTATTAGCTAAGAGGACAACAGAAAACAAATATAGATTATTTTCTGTTCTTAGCAACAAATACCATAATGGCATATGATGGCTGGTCAGTTATTATTACTGACAAACTAAAAGCACTCATCAGTATTATTTATATCATCAGTTATGTGGGGAAAAGATATCTCAAATGCCCAAAAAATAAATATATTATTGATCTCATCTTTCCTATTAGAAGAAAAATTGAAATATCCCATAATGTAAATGTTAAAATTAATGTTCTACATTTTAGATAAAGAATGCTTAAGGTAATTATCATAACTAATATTACTAATGCTAAAGCTCATTATATGATTAATGTTAACCAACTATTGTCTGTCTCCACTGAAGATCACAGGGGAAAAAATCTTATGTTACAGCAAAGGATTATTAAGATTGACAGGGAAGAACTCAGTAGCTGTAAAATTTATTCAATACAGAACAAGGTTGTATTAAGTAAGGCTGATAAATCTCTAACCCTTAGAGATCTTTAAAAATAAAATCAGCAATCAGCCATATTTGATGGCTTAATCTAAAGCCCAAATAAATGAACAGTTGAGGTATTTCAATTTCTACTGCTAAATCCTATAATTTTGAACTTGTGAGATTTAATGCGAAATATCTCAAGAGATGATTTGCCAGAAAAAAGTTCTTTGAAGGAAAAAATTAGTTTCTCTCTTCTCTAACTTCCTTGTGACAAACATATATTGAGTATCTTCTGTGTCACAGATATAAAGTTGAATAAAACACAGTTACTATGCTGAAGAGCACACAATTTAAGAAATGAGCATATAAATGAAAAGTATAAAGCATAAAATAGCAAGTGATAGCACAGTTAGAAATTGCAAATAAACTTTGCTTGGGGAAGCAAATTATTAAATTCCAGGCACTGTATTAGGCGCTGGAGTAAAAAAGCTTCCCTTGTCCTCAGAGAGCTTATAGTCTAAAGCTGTGCTGTTTGGTATGGCTGCCACTAGCCACATATGATTGCTGAACACCTGAAACATAGCTAGTCCAAACTGAGATGCGCATACGTAAAAAGTACACACTGGATTTTGAAAATTTCTATGACAAAAGAACGTAAAATATCAACAGGCAGGAGGTGGTCAGAAAAAAAAAACGTAAAATACCTCATTAACAAATTTCACACTAACTGCATGTTAAAATAAATTTTTCATGTATCTGTATTGAGTTACTATATTATTTAAACTAATTTCGTCTGTTTCTTTTTATATCATTTTATTTTCTGTTTCTGTTTGTATTTTTAATGTGGCTACTAAAAATTTTAAGATTACATATGTAGTTCATACTACACATCTTGGACAAGGCTAATAGGAAGTACAGACAAATTAACAGAGGACTATATACACTATGGCATCTTTAATAAGTGTTATGATAGTGTAGTACAGGGGAGAAGGAAAATACAGAAAAGCCTTCTCAGGGGAAAACTGGTTTCTCTTAAACATCAAAATGTGAGGAAAAAATCAATTAAAACTCAAATTATTATATGTCACATATTAAATGCCAAATTTTCTATTAAGCAGATGCATTTTCACTATAATATTTACTATGGGATAAAATCTCTAATCATTTTTTAAATCATTTTTAAAAAATGGGATAGGTTTTGTAAAACTATTATAAAGATATTTCTACTCTGAATCACTTTGAAAGCAAGCATAAGCATAAATGTAAAAAAAACCCTACCCACAATTATTAATACATTGTCCTTCTAAAATATTCATGTATAAATATGAAAATGCAAATATATTTTTATAAAATTAGAGCCTACTACAACTATTATTTGGTATTGTGATTATTTCTCAATAGTAAAAGTAAGATCCCATATATGTGAGATGTAGGATATTCCCCAAAATTTGTCATTATAAACAATAATATGATGGGCAAGTAAAAACACACATATTTGATGTTTTGGTTATTGCCTTAAGGCAAATTCTTAGGAGATGAATTGCTGTGTAAAAGGGTATGCATTTTTAAAGATGTTTGACACATTTTAATAATTCCTATACAAAAACCTTGTACTAATTTATACATCTGCCTAGAGCATATGAGTATGTTCTAAATCAACTTCCTGTTCATGTCCTTTGCTCATTTTTATATTTGCTTTGTTTTGTAAGAGCTTTTCATGTTATGAAATATTAAAATTTAGTTTATCGAATATGTTTCAAACCCTTTTATCCAGGTTTCTAGGTCATCATTTAACAATGACTGGTTGATTGTTATATGGAAGTAGAAAGCAGTGAAATAAAAGTACAGAGAGTCTTGGAAATTTGAGGAAGTTTTAACAAAATTACCATATGATACCAGACTTTAATATACCATTTTAGGATTTAGAACAAGTCAAAGGTCAACAAGTATATATAGATATGAAAAGTTTTGGAATAATTAATGGGAAAATTAAGATGTATATTTGTGACATGAAACTCTTAAAGTATAACAAATCTTCCTTATTCTCCAATAACTATTATTCGAACAGAACAAACTGCTGAAAAAGTGGAATCATTTACTAAGATTTTCCACCCAGAATTCATTTTGTCATAAGATAGGGTATGAGTATCTGACTTTACTCCTCTGCCACCACCCCAGCTCTACCACTAATAGTTACATAATTGTTCCAACACCATTTATTTAAAATAATTGTTTTTCCACTGATTTAAAATATCATTTTTACTGTATTCTAAATCTTTATCTATATATTAGTCTATTCCTTAACAATATACTCTATTTCCACATACACTAAAAATAGTTCTCATTTTTACATATATCCATGTCTACCCACTATTGTTTTAATTACTATAGCTTTATAAAATGTTTTAACATATACGTGGGAAAGTTCTTTTACATTCCTCTTTATTTTACAATGTTTTCTCAATTTTTGTGACATATTTATTTTTCCAGACACACTTTAGAATCATTTCATAAAGTTTTCAAACAAAAACTTTGTTTTGAAAATATATTAAATGTATGCTCCATATATTAAAATAATAACTCATTTAAATTGACAAAATATGTGTATTTATTATGTTAGGTACATTGACACCTATATACTATAGAAATTTATGCTTGATTAACCTATGGGTATTGCTAAATAGTAGTGGGGGCATCTTAATACAATCCCCACTCTGCATTGCTACTCTGGGGCTTAAACACATGATGAGAAGTGCATGCTACAAGATAGTAAACACCAGAATGATGACAAGCTATCCTAACTCCTTTTTACTGATTTTTATTAGGTAACTCCCAATATGAATTAGAAATATCATCATATTATTGAGACTAAAGGCACCTGTCTAAAATCACATACTGATAGTAAAAGTGTTTATTGTGAATTACTTATTTAGAAGACTTATTTTAGGTTCCCAAAACTTACAATTGAAAGTTGTCACAAATATTTATATTATGCCAAAACTCATTATTACACGTACAAATGTGAGAATCTGGGCACTGGAAGAATACTATTTCATGATTAAGAAATAGTTCTCAGTATGTCTCTCATAAAAAAATAACTTGTATATCTCACAAAGGTATGATGCTAATGACTTGTGTGATCAATAATTGGGTAAGGAAGGAGAGAGTGGGAAAATATATTTCTTGTCCATGGCTAGGATAAACTTAACCTTCAACACTGTAGCTGCTCAGTGCCACTTTTACATTTCACATCTCAATTTAAATGCTAAATCAAAGACTTATAAAATTTCTGATTAACAGTTTTCAACGGAACTGGTAAAAGTTAAAATCAAATATGGATAAAGCAGTACTGTAAAAAAAAAAAAAAGATAAAATAGTTGGTCTATAAACAGTGTTTATACTACCAAAACTAGCAAGAACACACATTAGAATTTCAATATTATGAAAAATAACTTTTAATTAGAGAACACATACACTCATTTTCAGGAGCCTACTTCTGAACATATGGCTGATTCTGGGTCCCTAGTAAAATGTAAAAATTAAGTTTGAACGTAAAAATATTTTCATTTTTAATGACTCCTAATATAGTTAATTAGTAATATTTTTCTAATCTTTAAAAATAAAAATGGAGGCCGGGCACGGTGGCTCACACTGTAATCCCAGCACTTTGGGAAGCCACGGCAGGCGGATCATGAGCTCAGGAGATCAAGACCATTCTGGCCAACATGGTGAAATCCTGTCTCTAATAAAAATACAAAAAAAAATTAGCTGAGTGCGGTGGCATGTGCCTGTGATCCCAGCTACTCAGGAGGCTGAGGCAGGAGAATCCCTTGAACCTGGGAGGTGGAGACTACAGTGAGCCGAGATCACGCCACTGCACTCCAGCCTGGCAATAGAGTGAGACTCTGTGTCAAAAAAATAAAAATAAAAGTAAAAATGAAAACTAAAAATGGAAACACAGTTGAGGTACGTACTATAATAACATTAATATAGTTATTTTAGGTAATACAGAGACACAATACACAGAGACACACTCTAAACTCTTTATTATATGTTCTAACGCAATAGAGTAAAAAATCCCCAAAGGTAGATAGTTTTAAAATAATGGATTTTTGTATTGGATATTGTATTGTATTGTAAAGGATTTTGTATTGATTGTCACGTATCAATACAGATACGTGACAAAGCCCTTGTTTCCCCAAGGTAACTCTATATTGAAAGATACTCCATGATTAATTAGATGGAGGTGCACACAATAAATGCCAATACATATTTATAACATGTGAGAAGTAGTCGTGGAACTTTCCCAACACAAGAATGTAGCAGTTAGGTTTCTTTGTATTGGAAATACGTGATTTCATGAAAGGCTAAGATAGAGCCTATTATAGCCTTTTCTGCTGGTTGGTAAATCTCTGAGTAACTTTTGAAACATAGCCTGGAAACTTGTTCTCCCTAATCTTCACATCGCTAACTCCCTCAGTGCTCATCAAAATGTAGACTCCTCAGAAGTCTTTCCTGACTTCCTATACTTCCATATAGTTTATTCTTTACACTTTACCTTGTTTGGTTCTATCACAGCATTTACCAAAGCTAGTGTATACCTAATTATTTGTTTCTTCACCTGCTTTTTATCTGCCTCCCTTACCTAAGATGAGTTATATAATGACAAGGAGCAATTCAACCAGTACCTAGTGTGACACTTGGCACAAAATAAACAATCCAGTATCTGCTAACTGAATGAAAAAAGAGAACAGACCTGAGAAGGCTTGTCTCTATTCACTGTAAGTTCATACCCATGAGAGACAGAATCAGCAATAAATTCTTATTCATTAATCAATCCCTTTCCTGGAAATTAAAATTTATTTTTTTAATTTACAAAATTTTCTTGTAACCATGCTTGGATTTTGAAGGGCATATGCTTGGATTTTGATGGGCATAGCCCTGAAATCAAGATCCTAAATTCTTTTTCTTCCAAGAACTTTCTGTGTAGTGGCTCCATGTATAATGGATAAGATGAATATGTAAACAGAGGATAAAAGCAAAAGAGTATTGCTCCTGTTGATCTAGCCCTTTTAAGAGGAATGAAGGCTAGAGTGCTTAAAGATACAGCAAGCATGCAAACTGCAGGGTTCTTACCTCCGTGTGCACTTAAAATGGGGCCAAGGAACTAGAAGAACAGGTGCAAGGAAGGGGGAAAGAAAGTGCCCTTTGCGCCTAAGCAGCTGTCTCACCCTATACTGTGAGTATTTAGAGTCTTTTTTCCGTGTTTTACAAGTAAGAACTACAATTATTTCCAAGCACATAATTCTGATTATCAACAGAGAATCCAAAAAAGATCAGGGAGTCTGACAGAAAGTATGGTTTCTGGAACTCAGCCAATTACTGGCTGTATCAGAAAAGAAAAAAAAGAAAAAAAAAAAACAGCTACAGATACGAAGTTCTGAGCACTAAGAAATGAATCAGCCATCTGTGGATGTAGCAGTTTCAGCTTTCACTGTTTCATCGTTTCTGACAAAGGAGAAGAACAAAGAGTCCCGAAGAAGTCAGATGATGCCTAAAAAGAATTTCCAGTTTAGGAAAAAGGATAGTAGGAACAACCTGAGAATGTTCTTATTTTAAAACTATCTCTCAAAAGTCTTACATGAGATGATTTACAATATAAAACACCTGGGAATATCAGGTTTTTAGAAAGACTATATGAAGAGAGACAGAAAAAATATCCAGTTCTGTTACTTTAACATTTCAGAAACAATATTGCTACTACCAACACCAGCTCACATTTACGGAATGATTAAAATGTTCTAAGCACTGTGCTAAACACTTCACATTGAATCTTTGCCAAACTTCTATAAGTGCTATTATCATACTAATTTCATAGACTGTGTTATATGTGAGTTTGAGTAGAGAAAGATGGTCTGAAATTATATTATTTTAAAAATATGACTGCAGTAGGAAGAGACAGTGAACTTAGTCAAAGATGTTTACAGGTTTGAATATAAGACATTTTAAAGAAAAATTTAGTAAATTTATTTATGTAAAACATTTACATAAATAGATAAAATGTTTAAATCACAATTTTCACAGTGATTATGATTTTATGGTTATGTAATCATCCAAATAATACTTCACAAAACGTTGGAACTTACCATGGTATGTAAAGAGTTCTAATGTATGTATGTAAGAGGAAAAAACAGATAAAAATTCTAAATCTTTAATTCATGGGGTGTTAGAATCTTGAGAACAGCAAGTTTAGTGAAAGAATAAAAAGTCACTTGTTTTAAGACTTCTCCTACTGATTAGCAGTCAACTTCTATCTTAAAAGGAATGTTTGTTTCTACTCTTGTATTTTCTTCCTTTTAAATGTTTTTCTTCTACAAGACGTTAAATAATTGGCCCAGAGTAACAGTTTTGAGATCTTGATTTAAGGTTGCTGTCAATCAGGAAGGGTAGGAAAAAAAAACTATTAAAAAATGTCTGTCTTCTAAGAAATGACAAATAATTGTATAGCTGGCAGACGCTATGTTTCAGAGAACAACTGGTACCTTTCTGAATACAAAGGAAGAGAGGAGGTTCCACAAAGTCATTCTAAGCAATTTACATAGGGGTTTAATGAATAACTTCTTCCATCTCACAAGTACACAAAGAGTTCATAAGCCTTAAGAACCACCAGTCCAAGCGCAAGCCACTTAATGGAAATATTGCTAATAATTTCCCACAGCATTTAGTTAATGAAAGCCTTCCTTATAACAAAGGTAAAGAAAACTGCCAAGCACCTAGTTTTTTGTTCCTTTTAATACGTCTTTTTTGAGACAGGGTCTCGTTCTGTTGCCCAAGCTGGTGTGTAATGGCACGATCTTGGCACACTGCAGCCTCAACCTCCCAGGTTCAGTCAATTCTTCCACCTCAGCCTTTTGTAGCTGGGATTATAGGCACACACCATCATGCCCCTTTTTTTTTTTTTTTTTTGTATTTTCTGTAGAGGTAAGGTTTTGCCATGTTGCTCAGGTTAGTCTCAAACTCCTGGACTCCAGTGATCCACCTCGGTCTCCCAAAGTGCTGGGATTACAGACATGAGCCACTGCGCCATGCTCTTTTAATGTTTCTTGCAGTATAAATGTAAACATAATGTAAACATATAAATGTAAACACAGAAAAATTTAAGCCCACAGTGTAACAAGATACTAAGATGTTCAATAACAGGTTAAAATGTTCTCCAGACAAAAGGAGCAATGATGAAATGTAAATTCACCTTCTTTTGCCCAGCAGTCACTGATCATAGAATTAAATTTCAGTCTGATTGATAAAATAAGAAGATAGAAATAATAAAAAGCAGGAGAAATGGAATTAAATATAGAATCTTTATTAGTTTCCTCTTTACTTGTTAGTTTATATAATCAGTGATAAGTTGACATCAGTTTAAATAAAATAATGAGTTATAAGATATTATTTGGAAGCCTCATAACATCAAATCCAAAAACATACAAAAGATATGCAAAAAATAAAAAGCAAGAAATTAAAATACAGCACCAGAGAAAATCACCTTCACTTAAAAAAAAAAAAAAAAAAAAAAAAAGACACGAAGGAAATAAGCAAGAGCGGACCACAAAACAACCAACAAGTAAAATGGCAGGAGTAAGTCCTTACTTATCAATAACATTGAATGTAAATGGACTAAACTCTCCAGTTAAAACAAATAGACAGGCTGAATGGATTAAAAAAAAAGACCCGATGATCTATTGCCTACTTCACCTATAAAGACACACATATCCTGAAAATAAATGGATGAAAAAATATATTCCGTGCAAACAGAAACCAAAAACGAGCAAAGGTAGCTATACTTATATCACAACAAATAGGTTTCAAGACAAAAACTAAAAAAGAGGCAAAGGCCATTATATAATGAAAAAGGGGTCAATTCAGCAAGATATATAACAATTATAAATATATACGCAACCAAACACTTGAGCACCTAGATACATAAAGCAAATATTATTAGAGCTAAAGAAAAAGTTAGACAGCAATACAACAACAGCCAGAGCTGTCAACACCCTACTTTCAGCATTGGACATATCATCCATACAGAAAATGAATGAAGACACATTGGACTTAATCGGCACTATATACCAAATGGACCTAATAGATATTTACAGAACGTTTCACCAAAGGCTACAGAACATGCCTTTTTTTTTTTTTTTTCCCCTCAGCACATGGATCATTCTCAAGGACAGATCATACATCAGGAAGCAAAATAAGTCTTAAGACAGTATTAAAAATTGAAATAAAGTACATCTCCTCTGACAACGCTTGAATAAAACTAGAAATCAAAAACAAGAATAATTTTGGAAACTATACAAAGACATGGAAATTAAACAATATGCTCCCAAATGACCAGTGAATCAATGAAGAACTTAAGAAGGACATTTAAAAATGTCCTGATACAATTGATAATGGAATCACAACATACCAAAACCTGTAAGATACAGCAAAAGCAGTACTAAGAGGGAAGTTTAGAGCTATAAGGGCCTATTATCAACAAAGTAGAAAAATTTCAAATAAAAAACTTGATGCATCTTAAAGAACTAGAAAAGAACAAACTAAACCAAAATAAGAAGAAATATTAATGACTAGGGAAGATAAATGAAATTGAAATAAAGAAAATAAAAAAGGCCAACAAAACAAAAAAGTGTTTTTTTTTAAAAGATAAAATGCATAAACCTTTAGCCAAACTAAGAAAAAAAGAGAAGACCCAAATAAACAAAATCAACAATGAAAAAGGAAACATTATAACTGTTCTGCCAAAATTCGAAGGATCATTAGTGGCTACTATGAGGAACTATAAGCCAATAAATTTTAAAACTTAGAAGAAATGGAAAATTCCTAGACATATAAAACCTACCAAGATTGAACCATGAAGAAATCCAAATTCTGAACAGAGCAATAACAAGTGATCAGATTAAAGCCATTATAAAAAGTCTACCAGCAAAGAAAATCCTAGGACCTGATGGCTTCACTGCTGAATTTTACCAAACATTTAAATAAAAATATTAATCCTACTCAAACTATTCCTGCCCCACCCCCACACCAAAAATACAGGAAAAAGGAATACTTCCAAACTCATTCTATGAGGCCACTATTAACATGATACCAAAACCAGATAAAGATACATCAGAAAAGAAAACTACAGGTCAATATCCCTGATGAACATTGATGCAAAAATCCTCAAAGTGGGGGGCGGAGCAAGATGGCTGAATAGGAACAGCTCCAGTCTCCAGCTCCCAGCGCGAGCGACACAGAAGACGGGTGATTTCTGCATTTTCAACTGAGGTACCGGGTTCATCTCACTAGGGAGTGCCGGACAATCGGTGCTGGTCAGCTGCTGCAGCCCGACCAGCGAGAGCTGAAGCAGGGCAAGGCATCGCCTCACCTGGGAAGCACAAGGGGGAAGGGAATCCCTTTTCCTAGCCAGGAGAACTGAGACACACAACACCTGGAAAATGGGTAAATCGCACCCAATACTGCGCGTTGCCAAGGATCTTAGCAAACGGCACACCTGGAGATTATATCCCACACCTGGCCGGGAGGGTCTCACGCCCACGGAGCCTCCCTCACTGCTAGCACAGCAGTCTGTGATCTAACCAAGGCAGCAGCGAGGCTGGGGGAGGGGTGCCCACCATTGCTGAGGCTTAAGGAGGTAAACAAAGCCACTGGGAGGCTCCAACTGGGTGGAGCCCGCCCACCGCAGCTCAAGGAGGCCTGCCTGTCTCTGTAGACTCCACCTCTGGGGACAGGGCACAGCTAAACAAACAAAAAAAAGCAGCAGAAACCTCTGCAGACGCAAATGACCCTGTCTGACAGCTTTGAAGAGAGCAGTGGATCTCCCAGCACAGACGCTGAGATCTGAGAACGGACAGACTGCCTGCTCAAGTGGGTCCCTGACCCCTGAGTAGCCTAACTGGGAGACATCATCCACTAGGGGCAGACCGACACCCTACACCTCACACAGTGGGGTACACCCCTGAGACGAAGCTTCCAAAGCAAGAATCAGACAGGTACACTTGCTGTTCAGCAATATTCTATCTTCTGCAGCCTCTGCTGCTGACACCCAGGCAAACAGGGTCTGGAGTGGACCTCAAGCAATCTCTAACAGACCTACAGCTTAGGGTCCTGACTGTTAGAAGGAAAAAACAAACAGGAAGGACACCCACACCAAAACCCCATCAGTATGTCACCATCATCAAAGACCAAAGGCTGATAGAACCACAAAGATGGGGAAAAAGCAGCGCAGAAAAGCAGGAAATTCAAAAAATAAGAGCACATCTGCCCCTCCAAAGGAATGTAGCTCATTGCCGGCAATGGATCAAAGCTGGACGGAGAATGACTTTGACAAGTTGAGAGAAGAAGGCTTCAGTCCATCAAACTTCTCAGAGCTAAAGGAGGAATTACGTACCCAGTGCAAAGAAACTAAAAATCTTGAAAAAAGAGTGGAAGAATGGATAACTAGAATAATCAATGCAGAGAAGGCCATAAACGAACTGACAGAGATAAAAACCATGACACGAGAAATACGTGACAAATGCACAACCTTCAGTAACTGACTCGATCAACTGGAAGAAAGAGTATCAGCAAATGATGATCAAATGAATGAAATGAAGTGAAAAGAGAAGTCTAAAGGAAAAAGAGGAAAAAGAAATGAACAAAGCCTTCAAGAAGTATGGGATTATGTGAAAAGACCAAATCTACATCCGATTGGGGTGCCTGAAAGTGAGGGGGAAAATTGAACCAAGTTGGAAAACACCCTTCAGGATATCATTCAGAACTTCCCCAACCTAGAAGGCAGGCCAACATACAAATTCAGGAAATACAGAGAAGGCCACAAAGATACCCCTGGAGAAGAGCAACTCCAAGACACATAATTGTGAGATTCACCAAAGTTGAAAGGAAGGAAAAACTGTTGAGGGAAGCCAGAGAGAAAGGTCGGATTACCCACAAAGGGAAGCCCATCAGACTAATAGCAGATCTCTCAGCAGAAACTCTACAAGCCAAAGAGTGGGGGCCAATATTCAACATTGTTAAAGAAAAGAATTTTCAACACAGAATTTCATATCCAGCCAAACTAAGTTTCATAAGTGAAGGAGAAATAAAATCCTTTACAGACAAGCAAATGCTTAGAGATTTTGTCACCACCAGGCCTGCCTTACAAGAGACCCTGAAGGAAGCACTAAACATGGAAAGGAACAACCAGTACCAGCCACTGCAAAAACATGCCAAAATGTAAAGACCATCGATGCTAGGAAGAAACTGCATCAACTAACGAGCAAAATAACCAGTTAATATCATAATGACAGGATCAAGTTCACATATAACAATATTAACCTTGAATGTAAATGGACTAATTGGTCCAATTAAGAGACACAGACTGGCAAACTGGATAAAGAATCAAGACCCATCAGTTTGCTGTATTCAGGAGACCCATCTCACATGCAGAGACACACATAGGCTCAAAATAAAGGGATGGAGGAAGATCTACCAAGCAAATGGAGAAAAAAAAAAGCAGGGGTTGCAATACTAGTCTCTGATAAAACAGACTTTAAACCATCAAAGATCAAAAGAGACAAAGAAGGCCATTACATAATGGTAAAGGGATCAATTCAACAGGAAGAGCTAACTATCCTAATATATGTGCACCCAATACAGGAGCACCCAGATTCATCAAGCAAGTCCTTAGAGACTTACAAAGAGACTTAGACTCCCATAGAATAATAATGGGAGACTTCAACACCCCACTGTCAACATTACACAGATCGAGACAGAAAGTTAACAAGGATATCCAGGAATTGAACTCGTCTCTGCACCAAGCGGACCTTTTAGACATCTACAGAACTCTCCACCCCAAATCAACAGAATATACATTCTTCTCAGCACCACATCGCACTTATTCCAAAATTGACCACATAATAGGAAGTAAAGCACTCCTCAGCAAATGTACAAGAACAGAAATTATAACAAACTGTCTCTCAGACCACAGTGCAATCAAACTAGAACTCAGGACTAAGAAAATCAATCAAAACCACTCAACTACATGGAAACTGAACAACCTGCTCCTGAATGACTACTGGGTACATAAAGAAATGAAGGCAGAAATAAAGATGTTCTTTGAAACCAATGAGAACAAAGATACAACATACCAGAATCTCTGGGACACATTTAAAACAGTGTGTAAAGGGAAATTTATAGCACTAAATGCCCACAAGAGAAAGCTGGAAAGATCTAAAATTGACACCCTAACATCACAATTAAAAGAACTAGAGAAGCAAGAGCAAACACATTCAAAAGCTAGCAGAAGGCAAAAATTAACTAATATCAGAGCAGAACTGAAGGAGACAGAGACACAAAAAACCCTCCAAAAAAATCAATGAATCCAGGAGTTGGTTTTTTGAAAAGATCAACAAAATTGACAGACCACTAGCAAGACTAATAAAGAAGAAAAGAGAGAAGAATCAAATAGACGCAATAAAAAATGATAAAGGGGATATCACCACCAACCCCACAGAAATACAAACTACATCAGAGAATACTATAAACACCTCTACGCAAATAAACTAGAAAATCTAGAAGAAATGGATAATTTCCTGGACACTTACACTCTCCCAGGACTAAACCAGGAAGAAGTTGAATCCCTGAATAGACCAATAGCAGGCTCTGAAATTGAGGCAATAATTAATAGCCTACCAACCAGAAAAGGTCCAGGACCAGATGGATTCACAGCTGAATTCTACCAGAGGTACAAGGAAGAGCTGGTATTATTCCTTCTGAAACTATTCCAATCAATAGAAAAAGAGGGAATCCTCCCTAACTCATTTTATGAGGCCAACATCATCCTGCTACCAAAGCCTGGCAGAGACACAACAAAAAAAGAGAATTTTAGACCAATATCCCTGATGAACATCGATGCAAAAATCTTCAATAAAATACTGGCAAACCGAATCCAGCAGCACATCAAAAAGCTTATCCACCATGATCAAGTGGGCTTCATCCCTGGGATGCAAGGCTGGTTCAACATTCGCAAATCAATAAACGTAATCCAGCATGTAAACAGAAACAAAAACAAAAACCACATGATTATCTCAATAGATGTAGAAAAGGCCGTTGACAAAATTCAACAGCCCTTCATGCTAAAAACGCTCAATAAACTAGGTATGGATGGAACGTATCTCAAAATAATAAGAGCTATTTATGACAAACTCACAGCCAATATCATACTGAATGGGCAAAAACTGGAAGCATTCCCTTTGAAAACTGGCACAAGACAGGGATGCCCTCTCTCACCACTCCTATTCAACATAGTGTTGGAAGTTCTGGCTAGGGCAATCAGGCAAGAGAAAGAAATCAAGGGTATTCAGTTAGGAAAAGAAGAAGTCAAATTGTCCCTGTTTGCAGATGACATGATTGTATATTTAGAAAACCCCATCATCTCAGCCCAAAATCTCCTTAAGCTGATAAGCAACTTCAGCAAAGTCTCAGGATACAAAATTAATGTGCAAAAATCACAAGCATTCTTATACACCAATAACAGACAAACAGAGATCCAAATCATGAGTGAACTCCCATTCACAATTGCTTCAAAAAGGATAAAATACCTAGGAATCCAACTTACAAGGGATGTAAAGGACCTCTTCAAGGAGAACTACAAACCACTGTTCAGTGAAATAAAAGAGGACACAAACAAATGTAAGAATATACTATGCTCATGGATAGGAAGAATCAATATCGTGAAAATGGCCATACTGCCCAAGGTAATTTATAGATTCAATGCCATCCCCATTAAGCTAACACTGACTTTGTTCACAGAATTGGAAAAAACTGCTTTAAAGTTCATATGGAACCAAAAAAGAGCCCGCATTGCCAAGACAATCCTACGTCAAAAGAACAAAGCTGGAGGCATCACGCTACCTGACTTCAAACTATACTACAAGGCTACAGTAACCAAAACAGCATGGTACTGGTAATAATAAATGGTGCTGGGAAAATTGGCTAGCCATAAGTAGAAAGCTGAAACTGGATCCTTTCCTTACTCCTTATACGAAAATTAATTCAAGATGGATTAGAGACTTAAACGTTAGACCTAATACCATAAAAACCCTAGAAGAAAACCTAGGGAATACCATTCAGGACATAGGCATGGGCGAGGACTTCATGTCTAAAACACCAAAAGCAATGGCAACAAAAGCCAAAATTGACAAATGGGATCTAATTAAACTAAAGAGCTTCTGCACAGCAAAAGAAACTACCATCAGAGTGAACAGGCAACCTACAGAATGGGAGAAAATTTTTGCAATCTACTCATCTGACAAAGGGCTAATATCCAGAACCTACAAAGAACTCAAACAAATTTACAAGAAAAAAACAAACAACCCCATCAAAAAGTGGGCAAGGGATATGAACAGACATTTCTCAAAAGAAGACATTCATACAGCCAACAGATACATGAAAAAATGCTCATCATCACTGGCCATCAGAGAAATGCAAATCAAAACCATAATGAGATACCATCTCACAACAGATAGAATGGCAATCATTAAAAAGACAGAAACAACAGGTGCTGGAGAGGATGTGGAGAAATAGGAACACTTTTATACTGTTGGTGGGATTGTAAACTAGTTCAACCATTATGGAAAACAGTATGGTGATTCCTCAAGGATCTAGAACTAGATCCACATGTACCCTAGAACTTAAAGTATAATAATAAAAAAAAAAGAGAGAGAAAAGCAAAAAAAAAAAAAAAAAAAAAAAAAAAAATCCTCAAAGTAACAATAAACTAAATTCAACCACACATTAAAAAGATCATTCATCATGACCAAGTGGGATTTAGCCCCGGGTGCAAAGATGGTCCAACGAACATGCAACTCGATCAATGTGACATATTATGTCAACAGAATGGAGGACAAAAACCATATTATCATTTCAATTGATGATGAAAATACATTTGACAAAATTCAACATTTTCATGATAGAAACATACCTCAACATATTAAAAGTCATATGTGACAGACCCTCTGCTAATATAATACTGAATGGGGAAAAACTGAAAACCTTTCCTCTAAGATCTAGAACATGACAAGGATGCCCACTTTCATTAGTGTTAGTCAACATAGTATGGAAGTCCTAGCTACCACAATCAGACAAGAGAAACAAAAAGCATCCAAACTGGAAAAGAAAAAGTCAAATTATCCTTGTGTGAAGATGATATACTCTCATATTTGAAAATACCTAAAGACTCCACCAAAAACTATGAGAACTAACAAAACACATTCAGTAAAGTTATAGGATACAAAATCAACACACACGAATTAGTAGCATTTCCATATGCAAACAGCAAACAAGTTGAAAAGAAATCAAGAAAGTAGTTTCATTTACAATAGCTACAGATAAAATTAAATAGCTAGGAATCAACTAATCAAATAAGCAAAAGATGTCTATAATGAAAACTATAAAGCATTGATGAAAGAAACTGAATACAAAAAAATGAAAAAACATTCCATGTTCATGAATTGAAGGAATCAATATTGTTAAAAAGTCCATACAACCCAAAGCAATCAACAAATTCACTGCAATTCCTATCTAAATACCAATGGCATTCTTCACAGAAACAGAAAAAACAAACCTAAAATTTAGATGGAACCACAAAAAGACCCAGAATAGTCAATGTTTTCCTCAGCAAAAAGAACAGAATTAGAGGAAACATATTACCTGACTTTAAAATATACTACAGAGATACAGGACCCCAAAGAGCATGGTATTGTCATTGAAAATAGACATATAGACCAATGTAACAAAATAGAAAACACAGAAACAAATCCATACATCTACAGTGAACTTACTTTTGACAAGGAGAGCATACATTAGGAAAAGGGCAGTCTCTTCAATAACTGGTCCTGAGAAAACTGGAGATCCACGTGCAGAAGAATGAAACTAAACCCCAATCTCTTGCCATATACACAAATAAAATCAAAGTGGATTAAAGACTTAAATCTAAGACTTCAGTCTGTGAAACCACTAAAAGAAAACACTGAGGAAACTCCCCAGGACATTGGGCTGATAAAAGATTTCTTTATTAATACCTCACAAGCACAGGCAACCAAAGCACAAACATGGATAAACGTGATCACATCAAGTTAAAAAGCTTCTGTACAGCAAAGGAAATGAACTGAAGAGAACACAGAAGAAAATACTTGCTAACTATCCTTCTGACAAGGGGTTAATAACCAGAATACAGAAGGAGCTCAGACAACTCTATAGGAAAGAAAAATCTAATGATCCAATTTAAAAATAGGCAAAAGATCTGAACAGGCATTTCTCAAAAGAAGACATAAAAATGGCAAACAGGTATATGAAAAGGTGCTCAACGTCACTGAGCATCACAGAAATGCCAATCAAAGCTAAAATGAGATATTATCTCACCCAAGTTAAAATGACTTTTAACTAAAAGACAGGCAATCACAAATGCTGGTGAAGATGTGGAGAAAAATGAACTCTTGGTACAGTATTTGTAGGAATGTAAATTAATACAACCACTAAGGAGAACAGTTTGTAGGTTCCTTAAAAAAAATAAAAATAAAAATAAAAATAGAGCTAGTATATGATTCAGCAATCCCACTGCTAGGTACATATCCAAAAGAAAGGAAATCAGTGTAATAAAGAGGTATCCACTCTCCTACATTTATTGCAGCACTGTTCACAATAGCCAAGATTTGGAAACTTAAGTGTCCATCAACAGAAGAACGGATAAAGAAATTGTAATAGAGAGACAGAGAGAGCTAGACAGACAGACAAACAATAGAGTACTATTTAGCCACAAAAAAGAATAATATTCTGTCATTTGCAACAGCATGAATGGAACTAGAGATCACTATGTTAAGTGAAATATGACAGGCACAAAAAAAAAAAACTTCGCATGTTCTCACTTACTTGTGGGATCTAAAAATTAAAACAATTGAGCTCACAGAGAGAGTAGAAGGATGGCTACCAGAGGCTGGGAAGGGTAGTGTGGTGGGGGTTAGCAGGGGGGAAGCAGCAAGGAAGTGCGGATGGTTAACAGGCACAAAAAAACAGAATAAGATCTAGTATCTGATAGCACAACAACATGACTATAGTCAATAATTTAATTGTATATTATAAAAAAGAATTATCCAAACGTATAATTGGACAGTTTATAAAACAAAAGAGAAATGTTTGAGTCGTAGATAACCTATTTACTCTGATGTGATTATTATACATTGTATGCTTGTATCAAAATATCTCATGTAACCCATAAATATACATACCTACTATGTACCTACCAAAATTAAAAATTAAAAAAATTTCAGTCTGACATAGGCCAGAAAATAATTACTGTGTTTTTAATTTGAAAGTGAATGTGAGTGCAATGATATTAAGAAAATAAGTAAAAATATGTAAAATATATTTTTCATGGGTATAAAATCTATGTCAGCTACACTTGAGTATATTAGGATAAATATCTATCCCAGAAGGAGCACATAATTCTTTAATTTTCTATTTTTATTTTAACCAATTAGCTTCTAGATCTGATCCTAAACAATTAAAGTAATAATTATTTGTATAGCTCACCATTTATACATTATTTTTATTTATATTATCACATTATCATTCAGTCAGTAAACATTTGGTATTGTACCTCCTTATGAAAAATCCCTTGCTAAGTGGCTGAGAGGTAGAGCTATCATCAAATTCACTATCCAGGGAAGAGATCAAAATTATACACATCTAATAATTATAAAAATTTAGGCATCTAAATCTTATTTCCAGAAGTTATTTTACGTAAGAATGATATGAATTTATCACAAAATGATAGAAGTACACAACAATATCCTTATGGTTTATAAGAGCTTGGTATTTCCCTGTTTCACATGAAATAGTGTAATTATAGGGTATAGAGAATTACTAACACATGAATTATTATTTTGTAGTCACTATTTCTTCTGACCCACAGATTCTTTTACAATGATTTCATCCAATGTACAAAGAAATAGACTTTAGTAGGCTAAACATTTAATGGGAAAGGTCATTAAATCTTTCTGGTTTGTCATTCTAGAATGTATTCCTGAAGGAAAAAGAACCTTTCTGAATTGTAACGTTATAAGTACAATGGAGTTAACATGCTATATCTGAGAAAGAATATGTAGTGTCAACAAAGTCCCTTAAAATAAAGGTAAAATCTCATATGAAAGATGAAATGGAAAGCTAAAAGCCTGGACAAATTGTCTCATGAAACATTCCCTTCCAAGAGTTCTGACATTTATGATGGAAAATAGCAAAATCATAAACTTAAAAATTATTCTGTTCTTTGGCCTTTTTAAAAAGCATAATCACAAAAATATGTATTTATTATTAATTTCACTTTAGTCCTTACTCTGAACTGCTGATAATTTTCATTCATACAGAAAGTGGAAAAAAACATTATGTTTAAAAATGCCATTTGTCTTCAAACTATGTGTTTGTTTTTACTTACAAAGAGTGACATCCTGAAGGCAAAATGCAATGCAAATGTTTTATGTGAATGAAGACAGGATGCATCAGTAACAATTATCTTGAAATATGGTGGCAGCCTATAATCAATGACATCAGCACAAGCAACATGTAAACAGAGTAAGGCAAAATAGCAACATTTTAGATGAATCACTTGATGCAGATTTAGTTTAATTCACCAGGTGGGCTTCAGAACTGAAAGAATCATTGATTCCTTAACATTTTAGATGACACACACATTGTCAAAATATACTTGCAAACAGAAATGAAGCAATATACTGACACTGCTATTTTGTTTTGTTTTGTTTTGGATAATCTGACAGAACATTCTGCATAAAAAGGTTAAAGAGAAAATCTATGAAGCAACAGAAGCAAAGTTTTAAACAAAGGCTATAGATAAATAATTCTTTTATAACTGAAGTCTAGAGTCAGTACTACTACGTTGCTTGTCAACATCTATCAGTAAAGACAACTGGCAAATATCATTCCACAAGTTTCCATCTCCTGGTATAGGTTACACATTTTTGGAAGCCTGATGACCTCTTCAAGACACTGCTACAATTAGACCCAGGTGGCCAAGGGAGCACAGATACTGTAACTCAAAAAAGGCCCCCAGCACACTCCTTTTGCGTTCATGTATCCAATCTGTTGAAAGAAATATTTCCCCAATTCAAGCCACTTTAATTTCTTTGGTATCTCATCATTTCATGTTGTTATATATTCTGATAGAATGTGTATGGCCCACATCTTCTTTTATATGAAAAACTTCTTGATGGAAGAGACATTTTTATTCATTACAGAATTCTCTGTTAGAACTAACATTACACCTACCATAGAGTAGATCAACAAGGCTTGAGAAAGGAAGGAGGGGTAAGAAGAAAAGGAATGAGTTTACAGTACTATTTGTGTAAGTGATATTTTTATAATTTTGAATTATAAACAGAAAGGCATCTAACTACAAAATTTAAGAATAAAAATAACACAAACCACAAAACAACTGGAAGCTGAAAATTCTGATTTTTCTGAAAGAACAGAGGAATCTCGCCAAACAAACAAACAAAAACTGCACAAAATCTGTCTGGCAGAGTACTAGCAGGAAGCTTACTTATAGAGATGTCTAAAAATAACTTGAACTATTTACATAATTTTAGGTTGAAATAACTTGAGGATAAGATAACCATTATTATAAACGAACATAAAAAATCTCATAGGTATAGAGATAATTAGTTAAGATAAGGTACCACTTACTTTGCTATGCCCATGCAAGTCCTTTTCCACTTAGAACTGCCTAGGCTGGTGAATAGGTATGGCAGTATTATTTGGAAAATACCTGGTTTCCATTGGGATCTGAGAAACCTAGGAGTCACCTTCGCCCATCATTGCCAACCTATCAATAAATCAAGTTGATTCTACTTCCTAAATAGTCTTTAATTTTATCTCTCTTTTCTATCACTACTATAGTTTAGGCCTTTCTCATCTTTTGCCTAACAAGTCTCCTTGGTCTTATATGTTTACAAATTTTCATGATAAAAATGTTAAACTCTTCATTAGCAACAAGCATTTAATGACTACTATGTTAGGGTCTGAGGAATTTAAATAAAATACTTACTTTTATAATATCTCCTAAGAGGACAGTCAAGAATTAAAATATATTCATTATTAGCAATAAATATCTACTGGCTTCTCCATTAAGAACCAACATGGAGGAGGGAGGGATGGTAGAATGGAGGGAGGAAAAGAGGGAAAGAAGGAAGAAGGCAATCTATACACTCAAATGGCTAACAAAAGTAGTTGGTAAAACAAGACTTTCATTTTAGAAGATAACAGGATATAATACAGACAATAGGGACAGAGAGAATGAGGGGAAGCTGACAAGAGGGGGAGCGGGATTTGAGCAGTCTCAAAGGAAAATTAAAGATAGATATGCTGAGAAGAAGGATGCTTTTAGTTCTCATTTTATAGTATGAGTCTGTAAAACATGATCCAAATCCAGTCTGCTTTTTTTTTGGTAAATAAAATTTTATTGGAACAAAGACATGTTTCTTTTACATATTTTCTGTAACTTCTTTCATAACGGCAGAGTTGAGTAGTTGTGATAGAAACCATATGACCTAGAAAGCCTAAAATATTCAATACGGTATTTGGCCCTGAAGAAAAAGTTACAGAGCAAGGGTTCACCCATTTTTTTTTCTCATCCATTTATTATCCTCAAAGGTTCCAAGTTAAAACCCTGCATGATTACAGCTAGCTTCATAAGCAATGAGGTCTTGATATTAGCATATATAAAAATGAGCAAAGCAGTACCATTGACTTTAATATCTTTATTAAATATTATTTTAATAAAGTTTACTTCTTTCTACTCAAACATCTGCAAGGTTTCACAATTCAAAAGTGATAAATGAAAAAATAAATAATTGATAGCTACTGGGAAATAAATTACTCATATTATAGTCCTGAGTATGCTACAATCATCATTTGCATATACAGTAGTTACAAAAGACATGGCTTATTAAATGAAATTAATCAAGTCCTTTTACATTAGAGTGAGGGATTAGTGCAGTGAGTGGGGAAGTAAGCATCCATCACTTCCAATATACAGTTCACTGAGTGGACACATAGACTTTCAATTCTAAGAATGCCACTTTAGCACCAATCATCATTATCACATTTACTTAGAAAGCATAAGGGCAATAGCTTAGAAAAGCCATTCTTATGGCCCTGATTACATAGTTTTGTATTTTTTAAATCTTGTTTCATCTGTTGTCTATTTCTCGTGGCTTTTCTCTTGCATATTAAATGATTTAACATTAGATAATGTTTTCAGTATAAGCTCTTTGGAGCAAATTCGGGAAGTTTAGTTTTTCCACTAAATATCATTATCAATGAGTAAGCATTTATAAAGGTAAAACATACTTTGTGCTGCAAAAAGTTAAGATTTCTTAACACTTAACCTAACTTTAATTCTTTTGTGCATGAGTTACTCAGCTGTACTATGCGCCAGGCATTGTGCTAGGCAAGGGGGACAGTACCTCAACATGAATATAGTTCCACCCTTCAAGAGGTACCTGGCTTGTGCTGTGCATGCATGTACACATTAAGCAACAATATTTAAAGAACTTCAGGAGAACTCAGTTGCTTGAAGAGTTTCCTATGAAAAATGTAAGTACATTTGTTGCCCCAAGAAGCGGAAAGAGAATGTCTTTCCACAGATACTGCTTAAAAGTAGTGGTTCTCAGACATTTTCATCTGGTAATATAAAACAATTCCTGAAATATCCTGTTTCCTTTGCTTCTTACTGTTTAAAACATTAGAAAAAGAAATATATTTGAGTAGATATATATAGTCCACACCTTTTCTGTATCTTTTCCTGCTGTTTAATTTAGGACTCCTGATGTCCTCAAGTCATAGATATGTAAGCAGAGGTTCCCAGGGTGGATCAAGATCAGGCAGGAAAAACCCAGTTTTCACTTCAGCAAAGACCTAACAAGCCCTCCTCATATTATTAACCTGTTACTATTAACTGAGCAATTGTGGAAGATGAACTTTGTATTATTCTGATATCATCAGGCTGATTCTAGTTTCAGCAGTGATGAGAGCCAATTCTTATCTTTTCTCAAAACCTAGAGGATTGTAGACTATGGCCACATTTTCTTGCACTGGAAAAGACAGCTGGACAGGTAGATGGATTAGGAAAGACAGATGATTCAAGAGGGCATGGATATCTATGAAAATGTCAAAGGTTTCATACTACTGAGAAAGGGCTGTATATTTGAAATATCAGATCAGAAAACTGTCTACTCTTTTTCAGTAGGATGCAGACTAACAGCATCACGAATAGGAAGTTAGAAGATGCACTGCTGGAAACTGCAGTGACCCTTCTGCATTAAACATTCATTTTTAAGCAGTCTTCAAATGTTTCATAATATGGGTTCAACTAAATTCTAAAACAGTGATTTATTTAATAAAGATAATGGGAAAAAAGCTAATTCCCCTCTCTCCTCATAAAGACAAGAAAACTAAGGCCCAAACACACCAGCTAAAACTTTCTTAATGTTGCAGTGTTTTTCTTCCAAGTAAATAAAATGTTAAAGATGGAAATATGAAAAAGAGAGTGAGCGAGAGAGCTGCAGTCAAAACTTCTGGGCATCGTGATCTCTCTCAGAACCTGCTTTGAAGCAGTGGTCTACACCAGGGAAGGTCCACTGAGATGACCAGCACTGGATGCCAATAGTAAGTTTTACCTCAGGTACATTACAGTTGACACAGGGTTCCTTTGCAGTGGATACATAGAGAGGCTACATTCTTAATTAGAATAATGATCACCATCTGCATTTATCCCATTCAAACCTTTTTTAACTTGCACCTTCTTCAATCCATTTATTTCTTCATCTGTCTGTTTTCTTTTCATTTTCTAATATATCTTGGTGTCTAACTCTCTCTTCATCTACAACTGGATAGTAATTTAATACTACTATAATTTGAACACCATTTAGTTTTCTCAAAGGCTTATCTATGTCTTATTTTAATTTAACCTAAAAACAAACAAACCAACCAACAAACCAACAAACAGTGACTGTGAGGTAGGTTACCATTATAACCCTGTTTTAACAGGTGACAGTTGGAAAAAACCTTTGGATATTAATTCATATACTTTTTCACAAGACAATTATTTTTGTTCTTAAATTTGTTTTTATCATAGAAAAAGCAGGAAAACATCTCTATTTTAAGTGAACCAATGTTCATGCCTTGAGATGTAAAAAAAAAAAAAAAGTGAGAGACAATTTTGTAGTTGCCTTTGTTAAATTCTGGTCACTGGAGAATAGCAGTATCAAGCTGTATTCCCTGTTCACATATTTTACTGTTATATTATTTCAAGTGTTACTAGAAGTTCTGTTAATCAGATAACAAGACTCTAAAGAAGAAAAAATCAGTTACTCTCCTGGTTTTCTTCTCTAAGAAAAATTTCCAAAAGAAATAGTCTTCTTTTTATGAACGGTATTTTTGCACATTTCTTTTTCCTACTGGTAGTTTATTCGAACAGAACTAGATAAATTTCTGACAATGAAAATATATTTTTCACTTACATTTTCTAGTTGCTGCTATAATTTGTGGAACTATAAAATTAGCAATGCTGATATAATTTAGAATTTTAAAGGAAACACTTAACCATCAGAGTGGTTATTAAAGTAAGCAAATAAATTAATTAAACATTATTCCAGAGTTACTTTTCTGTCAAACTGGATTAATGGTACTAGAAATAACAAATATTGGGTGTTACTATAATCAATTTTAAAATTTCTTCCTTTTAAAAATCCACAGGCAAAATTGTGAATTTTCAAATGTATATGTAGAGTTCAGAAAACCAGATGTATTCTTCCATGTTCTTTTCTTAGCCTGAAATATTTCTTTCATTGATTTACTAATTCATTAAAAGCTTCACTGATTCACTCATCTGTTCGTCTTTCATCACTTTCACATTGCTATGTGTAGGTCAGTTTGCCTGAGTTCTAGGTCTAAATACTCACCTGTCTACTCAATAGCTTCATAAATATTTTCTAGGTACTTCAGAATCAACATTTCCCAAATTAAATTTTAAACTCATAATTTTCATTCACAGTGCCCCTCCACTCCCTCCAAGGGGAGGAAAAAATCCTGCTCCAGTGTTTCCTCGGGGAATCCTCAGGGATTCCTCAGTGAATCCCTATTATCCAGGTGTACAAACCAGATACCTGGAAAATGTTTTGATAAAAACATCTCTGAAAATTTCTCTTCCCTGTATCTACTCTTTTATCAGTCTGGTCTCCATACTATAGCCAGAGGGATCTGCATGAAACATGAATCTGATCTCTTCTACTTAAAACCCTACAGTGGCTTCTCACTGCAACCAGAGCAGAGATGAGCCTCCTACACCTGTTCTGTTCTCACAGGATTTGGTCCCTGCCACTTCCCTGGTTGCAATTCAAGTCAGTATTTAACCCAGTCAGTATGATTTCCTTTCATGGTCTTGAAATTCTCTCTTCTACCTCCATGCCTCTTTCTCTCCTAAGTGATTATTTATCTCTTCTCTTCCACTGTCCTGTAGTTACTTCTTAACTTTCAATTCAAATGTCACCTCTTCAGGGATGCCTTCTGTGGCCTCATGATGGTGTCAATCTCACTTTTAAATGCTCTCTGGGATGAATACCTGTTAACATGTATCACACATACTAGACTTTTCAGCACCAGAGAACACAGACTCCATCTTAAATGCCCAGTATTTTGTCCCTGGCACCTGTCATGTGCCTGATACATATAGGAAGTGTGCTTTAAGTACATTTTTAATGACTTTGATTGAACTAACATTTATGAGGCACCAGCATGTGGCTGCTTTTCAACATTCAGATGCTTACAAAGTAAGTAAAGTATTTGTTAATAATTAAATGGGGTGGGGAGAATAACATATTAAGTTCTGCTAAAAGACTAATTAGAAAATCCCTTGGGAATTAAGTTTATTTTGAATGAAGTTGATCATATAAAAGAAATTCAATAAAGTATTCCAATATTTGTTGGTGGCTCTTACAACAGACTGATGTATGCTACTTTTTTCTTCCTAATATAAATGTCTTTCAGAAATCCCATCATTGTGTCTTATTAACTTCCTTCTCCCAATGCACTGTTTATGAAGTTATCAAAATATCTTTATATCTGTATCTTACTTCTCTCATTTTCCTTGAGAGTAGGGAGCACGTCTAAACAAGGCCTTTTGCAAAGAAGGCATTCAAAACATGGGTCTTGACAGATTTAATCTGTGAAACACAAAGAGGCTTTACAAATTATAAATAAAGTGAGAAACTTCACCAGGTGAGATATATCATAAAAGCAAAAATACAGAAATTAACAACACTTGTTTCTATTACGATAGGTACTTGCGTTTGATATGAAAATCAAACTTTGATATGAAAAATACTTTCCTTTCCTTCACATAATAAATGTTTGAGAAAAAGTAAGTCTTAATTTATAATATGGCACCATGTAATTTTTTTAAAAAGGTAAATACCTAAATGACATGCCAAATATGTTTTCATTTGGTTATAAAGAGGTTTATAGATTACTTGTATATCATCTCATATGGTTATGTCCTGCCTGGGGTTTTTAAAGATCTTAAGTAATGAATACAATTATTTTAATGTTATTCCTTCATTAATTTATATAGGTAAATAGAAGACTAATTTTAAAGAGGCAAATGGGAATTTTATGATCAAAGGGAGAAATATTACTCAATGGGAATTAAAATTACTTGTTGCATGCTTTCTATCTTAAATGTACAGAACCAAGTACCCTGGCACTGTTCTAGCCATGGCATTCACTTTCTTACAAGTTTACATAATGAATGGGTTGAGGGCAGATAAGAGAGAAAGGGGCTAAATGAAATATGTGCTTCCTGAGCACTCTAATAAATAATAATACATCTGTTGTTTACTGTCAATTATTTCAAAGAACACATTAAAAATTAATACTTTGTCATGTTATAAACTACTGCTGCTTTCTTAAGCCCTGACCATTGTCTGAGCTAGGGCAGAGTCAATATAATAAATAAGTACTGTTAGATGAAAAATGAATTGAAATAGGATACTATTCAGCTTCTCTGACCCTTGGAGAATGACAGTATTCTGAAAAGAGCACTGACGCTGTCACTTTATAAGCCTGGATGATCATATTCAAACAATTCAAAAAATGCCCAACGCATCCCAAAGCCTTCACACTAACTTGTGACAGAAAAAGAACTTTGCACTGTATGCATAACGCATATGGGTTTGTATGAGATACAATTATTTCTGTTTCCATTTGTGCATTATAAAGAAATCAATTGGTAAAAATTAAAAATGGAAAATTAACATTTATGGATGAAATAACTTATAACTACTGTTCTATAAAGTCCTTAGTCATCTAACAGCAATCAATCAATACTTCAGAATTATTTGATTTATTCATAGATTGATCAATTCATTATGTTGATGTTTATTAAACTACTACTATATGAAAACTGCCCACTGGAAAACGTTCACAGAAAATTTGCACTACTTCTTTCCCCACAAAAAGCAAATCAAACTGTGTAATAAAAGAAGTTCAGCATTAAAAGGTTAATTTAAGAGCACATAAGCATATTATAAAACATGTTTTTGTTCTATAATAAAAATATCTGTCCATAAGAAGTAAAAATAGGCACACCAGACCACAAACAGTAACCAAAGTTATTTTATACAAGAATTTCTTATGGTATTGCTATGTTTCCCCACCCTAATCTCATGTTGAATTACATAATTCCCAATGTTGTGGGAGTGGGAGGGGGACCTGGTGGGAGGTGATTGGATCATGGGGGTGGTTTTCCCCATGCTGTTCTTGTTATAGTGAGTTCTCAAGAGATTTGATGGTTTAAAAGTATGTCTGTCTCTGTCTCTGTCTCTCCCTCTCCCTCTAAGTTGTAGTCCCCCTGAGATGCTGTGGGGAGTGGAGAGCCTTCAGATACTCCTTTGCTACTTTAGTAGCCTTGCTTTCTCTAACTTGAATCAGTATAATCAACCTGATTTTAAATCCTGATATAAAATCATCCTGATTTTATACTGGAAGAAACGAAGCACAGTAAGTAACTTCATTCACTTATTCAACAAATTTTTGTTGAGCACTGACTAGAAGCTCTGTATTGAGGACTAAGTAATGGACAAAATAAAGTCAATGTCCTCATGGAACTTACAGTCTAGTTGGAGGAGAAAAGCAATAAAAAGGAAACCAGTTATTTTATATATGTATCTATATAAATATAAGCATATGCATATACACACAAATATATATGTACATACATGTGTATGTTTATATAAATAAAATAAACATAGGTGATAGTAAGGACTATCACAAAAAATAAAACAGGTTAAGGGTTACAGGGAATTCCCCGGTGGGGAGGAGAGGACGTCTAAAATCACACAGCTAAATTGTTGAAAACCTACGATTCATGCACAGAGCATTCCAGTTTCAAATCAGTGGTCTTAGCCACTATGCTGAAGCTGCTAACTGCTCTGCAAATGCTTATACTTAATGGATATCAGGGTTGGCAATGTGGATGGAAACAGTCCAGACTGGCACAGAACACTTTAAAAGAGAAGCCTGGGACTGAAAAGGATTTCTTGTAGTGCTTTTGTATCTAATAAAATGATGAACATATTTTAAAACAATAATTGTGCTAAGAACCCAGTAATTTTTAAAATTGAGAGTCAATGTCCAGCAAATGGTACAGGTTAGAGTTCTCTAGTTCTGCATGTTGACTGCTCCAATCCTGCATTGGAGGCCAGGGAGTAGGAGACAATTTGCAAGCTAGAAGGTCAAACTTGTTTCTGTGCCATCTATGTTCTGATGAATTCCCCAGAATTTGATTAAGACTAACTAGAAAAAGTGAGTAACTTTATCATAATCAGGTTTGACTTGAGAACATGAATTCTCAAATCAATGGTTGAACCAATGGTCTTGTACTGAGATTGATCTCCTGCCTGTTGGATGGACTTGGTATGAGCTACAATTTAAGGAGACTGAACGGACCAACTAGCAGTCCCTATAACATGAAATGTGAGGGAGTGAATCATCCCAGGAAAATACAGAGATAGGATGTATAAAAGAGTCTCTTCTCCGTACAACAAGCCTTTCTCTAAATCAGTATTTATTAGTTTTAAGTTTTGCTTCATAAGAGAGCTATCCATATGGCTGACCATCTTCACAAAAGGGAAGAAAATGATAAATATATCGAATACATAGTTTAATTCTTTTGCTTTACTTCACAGGTTTTGTCATCAGCTCAGAATAGGCCTGAATCTTCCTCTCACTAGCTGTGTGACATTAGAAGAGTTACTTACCCTTTTGTGGCTCAATCTATTCTATTATAAAATTTAGATTAAATAGTACGAATCTCATAGAAACATAAGGATTAAATGAGAATATGAATATACTTGGCAAACAGTGAGCACTCCATGAGTGCATGACAGCCATCTTTTGAAGGCTTTTAGTACATGCCCCATCATCTGAGAACTGTCCCCTTGCACATAAGAGACTGTCTCCTCTAGCTCTAGGTAACAGTGACCCTGCAAACTCTTTCCTCCAAAATTGGTTTCAGAGCTAAAAATAAAAACACAGCTTAATATATTCAAAATTGTAAATCAAATGTTAGAACAAGAAAATTAGTCATAAATGCTTAGTCAACTAACTGAGATTATCACATCTCTATTTTAATCCTGTGTGTTTAATTAACAGATAAGCATAAAGGGGCATTCTAAACAACAGTATATAAAAATGAAAAAAAATTTCAAGCTTTTATTAAATAGAGAAGCAATAACAAAATGCTCCTGCATTTCAGCAACTGTTCATTAAATGATAAAAACATCTTGGTTTGTCTTTCTAAAATTATATTTCACAGCCTTCAGAACCCTCTTCTGTTTTTGTTCATGATCATTACAGGGTGCAGATGTTGAATATAAGCTTAGCCATTACACCAAATACCATCTGGCCTTCTGCCTTGACTTTCCTAGGTAATCAGAAGATACCTCTGTTGTGCAAGTGAGTAGAGTAGATTCAGTGTGTGGGCTTAGAACCAGAGTGCTGAGATTCACATCCTGAATCTACCAATTGTTTTTAATATGATCTTGGACATGATACTCAAACTCCCTAACTGTGAGTTTCCTCATGTGTAAAACGGGCTTAAACAATATTACTGCTATTGTTTTGAAGGTTCATTCATTTAGCTTCCATTGCTAGGCACTGTTCCAGGCTTTTGGAATCCAATAGTGAACAATATGAATAAAAATCACTGATCTCAGGAAGCTGACATTCTCAGACATTGCACCTAAAGCCCTTAGAACAGTGTCTAGTACTCAGTGAGCCCTTAATAAACGCCAGCTGTTAGGGTTACTAATACTTGAATGAGACAGAGCAAAAAACTGGAATGACAGGAAATGTGTCAGAATGCAGTCAGCACATTTAAGACCTAGCAGTGGCCCGGTCACTAATTGTTTAGGTGACCTTCCTTTAATCTCTCTGGGCCTCTGTTACTTAAAGTGGTCTTACAGTGCCTTCAATTGAGTATATGGTAGATCACGAGTGACAGAAATGATGACGGGTTCAAATACGTCACAGAAAGCATTTTATATTTATCTGTCTTTATTTTACCATTTAAATGATATGAAGGTGCACCAAAGACAAACTACTTTTTCAGTATATTCACAGTTTAGGAAAAGCTCAGACACTAGGTAATCATTTACAGTTTAAAAATAGAGGAAAAAAACCCTCAAAGATCATCGGGAAAAATGTAAATGGTCAGCAGCATACCAATCTTTTACTTAATAAAATATGAAGTCTCAAAAAAAACCATACACACTCACATAAATAAAAGCTGGAAGCAGCATCTTACATTTAACTTAAAAAGTACACATAAGTAATCCTTATTAGAAATCACTGGACAAGGCAATCTCTTCTAGAACATATAAATGAAATATAATATTATTCCCTTTCTGGCAATCTTAGCCTTCCTAAATTAGTTTTCCCAATGAAGCTTAAAAATAATATTGGTCTCATATACATTTACATGAGATTATACATTTTTTAGGGTTTTGTAAATTCAAATTAGTTTTCTTTTTCCAGTTAAAATTCATACTCTTTCAACAAGATGTCCACAATTAATTCACACTCTCTCTTACAAAGCGTTGTAACTTTGCTTTCAATTTTTCTTCGCTGGAATCTTCTTTCTCCTTCTATTCAGTGACACACCTATCCACCAAGTCTCACTCAGAGAGTATTCTCTGCAAAGTTTCCCTGATTATTCCCATCATAGTCCCCATACTGACAGGTCATATTAGATTCCCTTGATATTACTCCCAAAGAATTCTGTAGATTTTATCACAAAATTGACTATCTCTTTGCATTATTGTTAACTTCTGTTATATCCATCTGAGGGCAGTGACTATAATCTTCATTTTAGTAGCCCCTGGCACAGAGTAGGCAACTGCCCACATTTGTGAAACATTGGAAAATCAATGTTTTCAATGGATAAGCAAAACTCTGACTGATTAATAAAATAAATGTGGTCGGATATACTCTAATTTGTAAAGTTGTTAGCTTACTCCATGATGAAAAAAAATCACTGTGTTAGAAGAACCAAACATGAAGAGAATCAGTATAGAGTTGAAAATTAGAAAAAGAAATATTTTACTTAACCCCTCCAAAATATATCTTTTTTGATACTGACAATGACATATGAAATTAAGAAATGTTCCCCAAACTCCCCATTGATTATGGTCTTTCACTCAAGTATATGGCAATATAAAGTGTATCCTCCTTTTACTTTCTGTAGCTATCAAAGAACAATGGCACAAAGGCAACTTTTAGAAATAAACCCGAATAAAAACAAATCTGCCAGTAAGATTCATCAAGAATAAAACCATAAATGAATGCCATTACCATTTATATCAAGTATGTCAATCCTGAATCCCCTTAACTTCAAAATCAGAATATTCTTTATAGATGACATCTAACAATCTAATAACATACCTTTGTTACACAGACCACAAAGTTTATCAGTGTATTTCAAACAGTTAATAAAGTATAAGTAGGAAAGAAAATTTCACACTGGCCTATAGAATAGTTTTAAATAAAATGCCACTGATTAAAACTAAACCAAAATTCCAACTATACAGCAATCCTCAAGCTGTAAACAGAAACAGTTTCCACTAGAAACCTGTAGCAAGACAACTCTTCTGGAAGTTAAATGGAAATTACAACAAGAACATTTCCAAATGCAGGTCATTTCTTAATGCGGTAACCTCTTTCCATTTTATAGGTGTTGTAATTGTTTTCCTATAATGAAACACTGCTCTGCTCTTCTCATATCAAAACAACAAAACAAAGCTAAAGAATGTGTGTCCTTAAAAACACTATTTTGGGAAGAGACAATTGGAAATATTTTCAAGTGTGTACTGAGTTCCAGTGATCTCCAGTCAGTGAACAGGATAAAATTTGTAAATTCATATAAAATTTAAAGCAGGTTTAAAATTTTTGCTTGGATTTGTTGGACACAGGCTTTGTAATTCATAGACATGCACTTATTTTTGTTATGTTTTGGCATATCAAAAATGGGACTTAGAACTTTTGCTCATTACCTGAAAAACTAAAGGGAACTTTCAATCATGTTTTACATTATTTTAGTTCATTTTTGAAATACCTCATTAGAAATTTTTTCGGTGAGGAAAAACCTTTTCACTGTAGTAAATCCTATATTTTTTCTGTCATATTTCTTAGGAGCAAAAACACATAATCTATGTCTTAACTTTACATCAAGTAAAATTATATTGTAACTACTACTATTTCCAAAGAAAAAGCTGCATAGGCTGGCACATAGGAACAGGGTTCTACAGCACAATTCACTATTAGAAAAAAATCAACACAAAGAATAATTTATTTTCTCAATACAATACTATGAATTGGTGAGGTATTAAAATGAAAAAAAAAATTATCCAAAAGAGCATTTAATGAGTCTGAAGAGGAACAAAGGACCACTAGTTGGGAGATATCATAAAATTCATCTAGCACTCACGATTAACAAAGGAAATAAGAAAGCAGATAGTTTAGAAGAATTCAATGAAAGTGATTAAAGAAAAATATTATATTGTTGCTATATTATGGCTAGTAAGGAAAAGTCATAACAAACATTTTTAAATGCCAGAAAAGTATTTATGAGAATAAAGACAAAAAGAAGATATTCTATGCCAAGGATGACAAATTGGGGTGTGTGTGTTAATACTAGTGTGTACCCTGGCAGATGTGACTAATTGATCACTGGACTCTTTACGGCTGTTCCTGGAATTCTTCTCAACGTATACAGGGAGAGTCCCTACCATTCACTAAAAGTTGGCGCTAGTGCTGAAGCCTATTTGTCAAACCCGTTCTCACTGACATTGTTCAAGATGTTCAACTGGGAAACCTTCCCAGTAGGCAAATGGCATAGGTCTATGCATAACCTGCTAGGATATGTGGTCAAGAAAGGGTTGACTTTCAAAAATTTGTGAAGACATGAAAATTCTTAAAAAGTAAAGTGGGAAAAATAACATTACAGCAGATAATATTATGATTTAGAGAGGGAAATGAATTCAAAAAAGCTAACTGCCATCTACAATGTAGAATAGTTTCAATTCTCATGACATAGACATTTACACAGTGATCCATTTTTGAAAAAAAATAATCACTATAAAAAGTAGCAAGAGATTGAAACAATGGTCCTCTCAAATGCAATGTCCCAGAAATTAAAGAATAGTTGTGGTAACTGACAAATTAAAAAAAGTTTCAGGCCGGGCGCGTTGGCTCATGCCTGTAATCCCAGCACTTTGGGAGGCCGAGGTGGGCGGATCACGAGGTCAAGAGATCGAGACCACCCTGGCTAACACGGTGAAACCCGTCTCTACTAAAAATACAAAAAATTAGCCGGGCGTGGTGGCGGGCGCCTGTAGTCCCAGCTACTCGGGAGGCTAAGGCAGGAGAATGGCGTGAACCCGGGAGGCGGAGGTTGCAGTGAGCCGAGATCGCGCCACTGCACTCTAGCCTGGGCAACAAAGGGAGACTCTGCCTCAAAAAAAAAAGGTTTCAATAATGTGCATTTATTACAGTTTAAAGCCACAGCCAGTCTAATAGTATGAAATAAATCAGAGACAAAAGGAGTAATTACCAAAGAGAATTTGAAACACCTCAATACCTCAGCAATAAAAATTACACATTTTCTCCAAATGAAGAGCAAAACCTTAATGGTTACTTTTAACACAGTGTTGACCACTAATGAAATTAATGATAGTACAATTTTTATCCAGAATAAAAAGCCTTTTAAGTCAATTCTTATCATGTGATTCAATCTATAGTCATAGAAAGTAAAACAGAAATACAATGATAATGTCTTATGTTTAGTTAATTTCCAAAAAAATACATCTCCATAGAAATGAATTTTAAAATATATGCAATTGTTGAACCATATTTAAAATACAGGTCATAATTATAGTTTGAGAATAAAGCTGAACACTAAGTAAAATTTGGGTGGGGGTGGGGACATTTAAGTCAAAAATATCTATTGAGATCACATAAATGTATAGTTAAGACGATGGTAACTTTGCTTTCCTTTAATTATACATTATACAACCTCACTAGAGTGTTAAAGCAAAGCCTAGACAATGCTACCCCTCAGAGAAAAGCATACTTCGGTAACAAAACCAGTTACATAAAGTGTATAACAGCTCAATCTAGCAATGAACCCTGTTCCACATTAAACAGTATTATGCACAGTTTCTGGTGCATAAAAACTGCATCAGTTCTCCACTTCATTGTGCTTATTTATACTTAGCCATATTTAGGATCTGACATGAATTCTGCAACAGATTCTAAGTTGTACTGACATTTAGCACTAAAAAACACTTCCTGCTACAAGCAACTAAAACCACAGTGTATAAAGCATTAAGACCAGGTCACTACATATAATCAGAACAAGTTTCGTAAAATCTCCTTTGAAATAACTAGTATTTATTTTCTCAATACAATGCCATGAATTAGTAGGTACTAAAATGAAAAAAAAATTAATTCGTCCAAAAGAGCCTTAAATGAGTCTGAAATCTTTTACTTTTGACCAAATTCACTGTCATGAATTGCTGTTTTACTATTATGCTTTACCATGACTTCATATGTAATTTCTTTGGAAAATGAGAATAGACAACACATGAAACAATCTTACCTGATTACAAGGCTGTAGTTTCTTATATTACTAAATTGTAGTACATTCCATGTGACTGTTGTTCATGATTATAATAAAACAAATTCTAACTAGAAGGCAAATCACTATCTACTTAGGTACTCACTTCAAGTAAGAGGAAAAATGAGTGTTTGTATAAACTATATAAACAACAAGCAGAGGACACGTTCACACAAAATACAGAAAACAACAAGAAAAGCCATGAGTTTCATGAAAGAAAATGAGTTCTGTATTGTAGCAAATACATCAGCTTTCCAACATTCTATTAATAAAACCAAAAATTGCTTTAAAAATGTTCTCCTTACCTGTGTATACAGTTTTTACTCTCGAGATACAACATACCAGCAGCAGCGTCTAATGAAAATTTCACTAACTGTTTGAGTTTTAGTTCATCCTTCTTCCTTCTCAGAAAGGTGAGGAAATCACCTCCTAGAGGAATTGACAGATGAACAATGAGACAAAGTTATGATGAAAGTAACATTTATCATCTATTTGGATCTATTAGGAATATTTGACAGAGCAAAATGCATTACACATTTGGCCATGCTTTTTGCCCAATTTGTTTGAGGTGAGGATAACAGAAAACATGAAAAGAAGATATCATATTAGAAAACAGACACCATAATCTCTTCTAGATACAGTTTAAGTACTTTAAGTGTTTCATACTGTACATTATCCAGGTCATAATAACACTCAAAAATCATACTTTTTCCTTTATCACTATTTTTACCAATTTGCTTCATTAATATCTATGGAATTTGATTTTCTCTAATGCCACATGAAAACTATATTATTATGAGTCAAATATGAGTATGTAAAAAGTAAATTATATTGGATTAGCTATTAGATTCAGCGATTGCTTAAAAAATTAGACTATTAACACCAACATAACTGATAGCAATGTCCAGAGAGAAAAAGAAAAATGCTATGATTTTGGCCTGATTTACTCACTGACCCAGATTGCATTTTTATGCATCAAATAAATTCCAGTGAAGTCTTAGAAAAACTTCTTAAACCTTTATGGTCCAAGACATACATAACATGAGCCAAGTAGTAATTTGAAGTTTACTAGTAGCTACATTTTTTTAAAGTTTTAAATGTGCAAATTATTTTAATAATATAGTTTTCTTGAATCTAATATATCCAAAACATATATGAAAATTATAGTTGAGATATTTTACATTTTAAAATCACAATCTTTGAAATATGATATTTACATTTATGGTACATCTCAATTTAGATGTAAATTTCATCTGAAATATTTGATCTATATTTAGATTTCATTAAATTTACAGCTGAAAAGTAGATTCACATACCCAAGATGTTCCAAACATGCTTAAAATTTTCCAATAACTGAATATCAGTATTTTAATTTAAATCAATTAAAATGAAATAAAATTTAAAATTCAGTTTTTTAGAAGAAATAGCCACATTTTAAGCGCTCAAGAGCCTCATATGGTCAGTGACTACCATACTGAATAATGCAACCATAAAACTTTGCATTCATTTTTAATATAACATTAAAAGCTTAGACTTATTTTTCTTTTTAGTTACTTTATAGTTTGTTGCACTACTAAAAAAGAGTTAAAGTATATTAAAATACATGTTCTCCAAAAACAATCTTTCCCACTTTCTCTATTAGGCCCCCAGATATTAAACCAGAATTTTAAAAGAGGGATTAGCATTTTATTTGTCATTTCTAGACTATTTTGTTCTTTTACTTTCTTCATCAGGGATCTATGCTTTCTTAACTAGAAAAGCTATAGAGGTGAAGACTTAATGGCTTTTTCCTTAATGAGAATACCTAGAAAATAAACATCTGCCTAACTCTCCTTTAAATATTCTCTTCTTTTCTAACCTTTTCTCTTATTCACAGTTTAAGTATTATACAAATTTAGGTGAGCCATTGACAAAATCAAATAAGCTATGCTTTAAACATAAACTTAATGGTGTCAATTTTTTTCTGTTATTTTTAAGTGAATACCAAATACATTAAATTACCAGGATGATGATTGAAATAGTTTCTATCAAGCTTTACTTAAAAATCAGAACAAAACCTGATTTCAATAGTGAAAAGTAAAATTCCACTAATTTATCAACTTTAATAGATACTAAAATGCTTATTAAAATAGACTTGAAGTTAATATTTAGTTCAAGCTATTACTTGAACCAATATTCACATATTAATTATTTTGTTAGATATATGTACCTGTTTTAGAAAACATGTACCTTCTGGTTTTGAAACCACATAGTATTCTGTCTGACCTATAGAATAACTTTTAAATGAAATAATCTTTTCTGCAATTTAATTTAAAAGCAGCATATGACATACATAACTCCAGTGCTGTTCTGTAGAATCCTGATACTTTTTTTCCAGTTATCACTTTATCATCTGCCTCTTAAAAATTTACTTCTTGATATAATACTCTTTGTACTCCCAACCCACATTTGTTATTCAACAAATTATTTAACAAACTATTGTTCAACAGATTACCAAATATTGTTTAATGCATAATATATGAATAAACAAAGACAAACACTACACTTAAATAGCGTTAAATAATGAATGAAAAGTGATGTCCAGCAAATAAAAGTACTAGGAAGGTAGAGCGATATACAACTCTTTCCAAATACTGTAACACAGTCAAAAATACAGAAGGGGTTTCTGATTGTTCTGTAGTTAATCCAACAATATTTCTGCCTTAGAACAATTTCCTGCTTAAAGTCATTAAATCTAGGAAAGGAAATTTTCAATTTATTTCCAATTTATAGTTATTTAAGCCACAGGCATAGTAATACTAAGGGAAGGAACACAGTTCCACCATTCCACAAGCCTAGTCAGCTTCTTGCAGAAAACTAGAGGGAAGCAAGGACCTCAATAAAAATTAAATAATTATGAATCATTATTGAAAGCCCAAGCCTTCTGCATGTACAAGTATTAAGATCCCTGAAGCAAGAAATAAACTCCCCAGGAGGCAGAATATGGGACTAAAGTTAGGATACCCAGAAAATAACTCAGACGGGGCCAGAGATATTCCCTTAACCACAATACTCGATTATTACCATTAAGTGATAAACTGAAGACTGATATCAGATGATATAGTCTTCAGTGTTCACTGTGAAGTTATTTTAGAAGGCAGAGCCTGTCCCTTTCAACTTGTTCTTTTGTCATTTGCATTAAGTGCCAATATAAAAACCTCTTTTAGAATTTGTGATATATGCAATATTCATACATGCAGCACACACGTATATATGCATATGGATACATATAGCATACGGTATCCTACCTGACCACTGCAATAAGGATCTTGGTTCTCAAAGTGGGCAAAAAAAGATAACTCACGCCCCTTTTGTAATTCTGCTTATCAAGACTTTAATGTGGGTGTGCTGCACATTAAACCAAAATGGGATACATTATTTCCTAGAATTCTGTAACAATGATAAATTTCTAAGACAATACTTGCAATGTTTTTAATAGTCAGCTTATGGTTTACTAGGGAGATAGCATGACTTGCTGAAAAGACATGGACACCTAAGTCAGACTGACCTAGGTCTGATTAACCATGTGGCCTTGGATAATTGTTTAATCTTTCTAAACTTCTAGAAAACACAGATTTAATACCATTTATTTCTCAAGACAGCTTTGAAGACTAAAATGTATTTAAAGTATCAAGCATGTGCCTAGCACATAGTACACACAATAAACACTATTACTACTTATTATACTTTATATATTAATTATATATTTATATATTATATGTTTATATACTGTTATAAATACTATTTAGTATTTATACTATTACTATTATTGTTGCTGTTATTTTGTAAAAAAACAAATGAGAAAGGGTTGTAGTAGGGACTCAGTGTTTGCTGTATAACATCTATTTTCCCTGATTCATCCCAATTTCCCTCATGGGACTGCCCCTCTACCATTTTGGAGGGCATTAACCTAACCCTCAATAATAAGGGTGATGCTAGACTGGCTTAGCCCAGTCGACGAAATCTCTTCCCTAACTCAAGTGATTGGTTCAGGAATAGGCACAAATCTTAAGAAGATTAAATAACACTGAGAGGCAAAGATGCTTGAAGAGTGAAAAAATTTTTTGAGAGAAGTGCCAAGAAAGAAGTACAACTAGACATAAACATGACATCACATAATATCGTGAAGACTGGCAGCCTTAGGATGAAAGCATCCTAAGATGCATTCACAGAAAGCAGAAAAGAGTGAAGAAAAGATACTAGCCATTGGTGACAAGCCTGAGCCACTGAATCACATACTGCCTGTAGTGTGACTTCCCTCTAAATTTGTCAATTAACTGAATAAACTCTATAGAGTTTTTTTTATACATCTTCTGTACTAGCAATTTGAAGATATCTAATGGATAAGATGACATCTGTATCAGAAGGTCACTTTGAGGATTAAAAAGATAATATATATTAAATGTCTGAAACAAGTAGGGAAAACAATACATAGAAGTGTTTATTACCATTTGCAGCCAACCTTTAATGAGAGAATAGCTGGCTATTATTTTCAACAGCTGTTTCTCAAAGATTTCTGTTACTCTGTGCTATGAAAATTTGATCTTACCTGTTCTTTCAGTATTTATGGGGCTCAGAGGAACTGATCACACTAAACATATACTCAGTGAGACTATGCAACAAGAATATTAATTTATAATTTGTAATTGGAGAAAAGGGATCATCAGGGCAATGCCACTAATGACTTCTTATCATTGAATCACAGGATCTTAATTTATCCTCAACGAACTTCAGAGTTTATTCAATTAAGATATATCAGTTCCCCAGTGATTTATAAAATGTATAATTAATTACCCTTGTTTTTAGGAAACCAATTTGTTTCCTGAGAAGTTCGTTTGGTTTAGCTACTTTAAATTATTCGTTAAAAAAATAGGCTAGTAATCAAGGCAAATACTAAATCATAGAGAACTATTTTTGGAGCTCCATTTATGTCATTATTCAGAATTCTTATTTTTAAAATGTTTTGGTTTTTAACCAAAAGTGATGAGAATTATGGCTGTTAGCCAGCCCATCAGAAATGGGGGGGGGGGGGAATCGATATGACAAATATAAACAATGAATGCTGATGTAAACTGCACCCCATGAAACACAGAATAGATTTCATACACTAGGATATAAACCCAAACAAGTTCCTGAAAAGAAGAGGACCAATGCAAACACTAAAGCAGAGGATACTGGCTGCTACATATAGGGTATATTTATGAGAGATGGGCTGCACAGAAAGGAAGATCAGCTGGGAGAGGGTTCTAGTTGCTGAGTGGGGTGATGAGGGCTTCTACCAAGAACAAACCATAGAAACAAACTAAAACATTAGGTCTGAAAAGACTCAGTAATAGCTAGAATTGGTTCAGTTTGTGGGGAAAGATGAGGAAGATTAAATACTAAAAATCAGAAAATGACTCCAAAAACATACTGGCTTTCCTGATTCCTTTTCCTTCTTAAAAAAGTACTTCCTGAACAGCTTGCTACCCAAGTAACAGAATTCAGCTAGACCAAATGCAGAGCTGAATGTGTGGGTTTCCTAATTTGGTCTAATAAATAGCATCAGTCTTTTCAGATGAGGTTCCTCGATGGTCATGTTCTGCTAACACTAGAATAGCATGAACTTTTTGCATTTTTCCTTGGCAGGTGATTTTTGAGAATATAACCCAATAGCAGTTATGGTAACAGTTCTGTAAAATAAAAGAGTACATTTCACTGTATTTTTAACTTGCCTGTTCAAGAAGCAACAGCTATACTCTTGCCAGACATGATGTAAACTGCCAGGAGAGATGCCATAGTCAACTTTGGCAAACACTCAGAATGTTTGCATTAGAAGGGACTTTGGAGATAATCTAATCCAGCCTCTTCATATTTATAGATGAGGGAACTGAATTTATTTGACTTAAGTTTTTAAGGCGGTGATTTTAGTGATATTACTGAAATTCTAAGGCAGATGTCGCAAACCATGGTCTTGATCCAAATCCAGCCTATTGCCTGATTCTTTGAATAAAGTTTTATTGGAAAACAACCACACTAATTCCTTTACATATTGTCTATTGCTGCTTTCATGGTATAAGGGCAGAGTTGTGATGGCCTGGAGTTGTGGGCCCGCCTGTATGGCCCACAAAACCTAAACATTTTACTATCTGGCCCTTTATCAAAAAAGTTTGTCAACCACTGTTCTAAGGTACAGATAGAGCAGTAACTCTTATATGAAATGACTTGGACCAGAAGTGTTTCAGATTTTGGAATATTTGCATTACAGTGATTGGTCGAGCATTCCAAATGTGAAAATCTGAAATGCTCCAGTGAGCATTTCCTTTGAGAATCATGTTGGCTCTCAAAAAGATTTAGATTTTGAGGAGCATTTTGAATTTCAGATTTGGGATGCTAAACCTGTATTACTCCAGTATTCCATATAGCTAGCTGTAGTTTCTTTCACTGAAATGATGCTTATGATTGTTTTGTCTATTTTCAACCAATATTTTACTTTTCACTGTTTTTGTAGCACCAGAGTTCAATAGTACTGTTATTTCTTAATTCTCAAAAAAAAAAAAAAAAGCTGGAAAGGTGGATTTACCAATTAATTTTTTATGTCTGGAGGCTGATACACAAATTTACACACAAATACACACACACATTGACACCATAAGTCCTCTGACACCCTCCCCATCCACAATCCACTGTTTGCCCCCAAGGCAAAGAAGTTCGACTGTCTCTCTCCCTACTTTGATGCTAAATTACTCACTTTTGTATTTTTGGCTTCTTATCCCTCTCAAAGTTGCCTTTGTTATACAGTGTAAAATCAAGAATGAACAAAAAAGGAAAGTCAGATGTGTAAGATTTTGGCTCTAAACCCTCCAGGATACCCTTCAAACACTTACAATGGTATTTTTTTTTAAACAAAAAGAAAAATCAATGGAATACTCATTTTGATACCTATCTGCTACAGGAAAACCTGCAGAGAAAAAAAGAAGGCATCAATTCAAGCTTCCTTACATTTTAAAAAGAGTTGTGAGATAAAATGACATCCACAGAGACATTCACATTTAATAAGGGTAAAATATTTACACATGTCAACAATATTTTCTGAAACTGAATGTATCATAACCTAGATATTTTAGGGATATTAAGGCCCCCAAAACAATGATATCAGCGGATGTCATACAGTCTTATTATTTAAATATTAAAAACAGAAAATGTCATACAACCTTACTATTTAAATAATTAAAAAATAATTAAATTTTCATATTTATGAGAATTTGTTGGTCATAGTCAGAATTTACATGATGTAAAGGCTTTGATCAGAAATACATTTACCAATTATAAAACTGCTTCTATCAGATTACAAAAATATTACATTAAAATAATACTTGTAAAGAACACATTGCAGCAAGAGTTGGGAATGTCTGTATTTTTAAAAAGGCTGAATAAACATGAGTCTTCTTTCTCACTTTTTTTTTTTTTTTTGGAGATGGAGTCTTGCTCTGTCACCCAGGCTGGAGTGCAGTGGCGCAATCTCGGCTCACTGCAAGCTCCGCCTCCTGGGTTCACGCCATTCTCCGGCCTCAGCCTCCCCGGTAACTGGGACTACAGGTCCCACCACGCCCGGCTAATTTTTTGTATTTTTAGTAGAGGTGGGGTTTCACCGTGTTAGCCAGGATGCAGGATGGTCTTGATCTCCGGACCTTGTGATCCACCCTCCTTGGCCTCCCAAAGTGCTGGGATTACAGGCGTGAGCCACCGCACCCAGCTTCTTTCTCACTTTTTTATTGTGGTAAAAACCACATAAATTTACAACATAAGTTTACTGTATTAACAATTTTTAAATGTACAGTACAGTTTTGTTAACATATTGCATATTGTTACATAACACACTTCTAGAACTTTTGGTTTTACTTGACTGAAACTCTATACTCACTGAACAACAACTGTTTTACCTTCCTTGCAACCCTCGGTAACCATCATTCTACTTTGTTTCTATAAGTTTGACTACTTCACTACTTCAGATATCCCACATAAGTGGAATTATGCAGTATTTGTATTTCTGTGGCTGTTTTATTTCACTTAGCACAATATTTTCAAGGTTTATCTATGTTGTAGCATTTGGCACAATTTTCTTCTTTAGGGCTGAATAATATTCCATTTTATGTATATACCCCATTTTCTTTATCCATTCATCTGTCCCTGTATATTACACTGCCTTCACTTCTTGGCTGTTGTGAATCACGCTGAAATGAACACAAGTGTAAAAGTATCTTTTCAAAATCTTGTTTTCAATTCTTTTGAATATATATCCAGAAATGGGATGGCTGGATTATATGGTAGTTCCAGTTTTAATTTTTTGAGGAAGCTCCATACCGTTTGCCATCACAGTTTTACATTTTTACAATCACAACAACAATGCACAGGATTCTGTTTTCTTCATATCCTCTCCAAAACTTTTTATCTTCTACTTTTTTTCTAGTGGTCATCCTAACAGAGGTAAAGTGATACCTTATTGTGGTTTTGATTGCATTGTCCTGATACTTAGTTATATAGAAAATATTTCAATTTGCTTATCTCTGTGTTTATCTTCCTTGGAGAAAATGTCAATATAAGTCCTTTGCTCATTTTTTAATTGGGTTGTTTACTTTTTGTTGTTGAGTTGTTTTTCTTTTTACTCCTCGGATTTGGTAATTTCAAATGACATATCTTTGAGTTTCCCGATTCTTTCCTATATTTAGTCAAGCCTGTTGTTGAATTCCACTACTAAATCTTTCTATTCAGTTATGGTGGTATTTCACTCCAGAACTTCTGCTTAATTCTTTTTTATAGTTTCCCTCTTTGTATTCTCATTTTGTTCATTCAATGTTTTCCTGACTTTTTAGTTTATTTGTCTGTGCTCCCATGCAAAGCACTGAACTTCATATTGAATTGTCATGTAATTAATAAATCCCTGTTTCTTTGGGGGTTGGCCTGTAAATTTTGCTCCTTTGATTGGGCCATGTTTCCCTGTTTCTTCATGTGTCTAGTGATTTTTTGCTAAGTTTATGCATTTACAAAAACAGCCACCACTACAAATCCTTATGGATTGGCTTCATACAGAGGAATATATACACCATTTAGTCCAGCTAGATATTTGAGGAATCTCTGAACTCTTTGGGGGGATGTGACTTGAGATTGTACATGTAATTTGCCACCTAGAGAAGTCTGTGGTTGTCTTTTTTAAGAGCTTGTAATCTCTCACTCCATTTGCTGTCTGCTGTACTACCACAGGTTCTATGGCGTTGCCACAGCAAGTCACTCTGCTCTCCTTGGTTCTCAGTGCCCGCAGTGATCCAAACAACGTTAGCTCCTCATCAGTGGTGAGTAGGCAACACAGATACCACCAGTCCTTCAGACAGACCTCCAAAAAGCCAGAATACTGGATGCACACTCCACTCATCTTCTTCCCTCCTGAAGAAGAAACCACACGTTGGGTGTTTCCTCCTAAAGGCACCAAGCCAAGCCAGACTTTCTCTGCAGCACAGGTCCTTTGGTACCACAGGAAGCCACTTCTACTCTCCCTTGTTCTCAGTGGGCTCAGGCATCTAATCTATGCTTGTTTCATCAGTGTTTGGGTTCAGGTGAGACAGAAACCAGTTCTCTGGGGAGATCTCTGAAAAGCTGGAATATTGGCTAAACATTTCATTCTCTTCCTCAAACCCAGGAGAAATTGCAAGCTGAGAAATATGCTCCTGGCACTATGCTATGTCGGCTTGGTGAGGTCAAACTGCTTTTTAAACTCATTTCAAGACAGCTATTCCTGGCTTTGTACTTGCCTGGTGTACTGCAACTTCTTATCTGGCTTCTGGAGTTCTCAGAAAGTATTTTAATCCATACATTGCTATTAAGTCAGTGTCTCAGTAGAGGATCAAGGACTAAGACTTTCTACTCTGCCATCTTGCTGATTTCACCTTCTCCTTTCTCATTTTTGACTTACAAAATGTTGGTCAGTATGCTACAAGGTACTAGCACTTCATCATTTTCACGTTTCTCACTGAGATGCTGCCCTCCTTAAAGTCAATGGTAAAAACTATTAGTCAGCCCTTTGTACTTCATTTGTTTACAATGCTTCAAAAAATGTTAAAGGGGTAACAATTACATCTTAGTGGTATTTCACTTTTCACTATGTGTTTTCTGTACCAGGGTTCAACAGTACTATTTTAAAAAAAATTATCAAAGAGGAAGCTGGAAAGGTGGCTTCACCAATTTCTAAAAAATGTGATGAAGCTGATACATACATTTATTAACAAATACATACATACAATGAGATCATGGCTCTGCCACCCACCCTATGCACAGCCCACTGTCTGCAACTAAGGCAACAAACTCTCACTGTCTCCTTATTTCCATGCCAAATACAAACTGCTATTTTCATTCTTCAGGGATCATATTATACACATTTTAAAATCACTCCTCAGAAGTCTAGGGTAGCTTACTGTAGAATCTCTCTTAACTTTGTGAGTCACTATCCTTAATATCTTTTTCTTTAGATGAACCACATGTCTCAATGCAGGTATCTTCATGTAATAGTTTTCTCTATAAGAGGCTGTTCTTTTTAAGGAGCTCTTGATAAGTTCATCCACCTGGGGTTATATGAATTGTCTATAATTCCCCTTGAATGATACTGGCTGACTCAAGGGATAGGGTACTACCTAATAGGTAATCCAGAAATAAACCAATTAGCCCTTTATATAACTTACTCTTAATTTTATAAAAGGATTTATTTAGCTTAATGATTTATGCATATGGAAGAGCATTAATAAGCTCAGAGCAATACAACTTTGACTTCCTCAGTTACTGGCTATGTAAGAAAAACAATACTTTTATCTTTGTATCTTTGCAATTAGCAAATAATTCTCTTCCGTTTCTCACCTCAACCCCAATGCTCAACCACACCACATTTCTGGAATACTGTTCACCTAAAAATGTTTTGATGCTACTTAGATGACTCTATTTGACCTAAGAGGGAGGAAAATGCCTACTTAAGTATTTCTCATTATTGATTATCAGAAATGACATTCCATCTTTAAAAAATGATTAAATAATTTAGTACCTTAAATACAAAGACAGAGAAAACTACTGTGGAACCAAAAAGCAAACAAGAAAATTAGATTAGCAACTTACTGCCTGGTGCAAATGATAAGCCTAGGAGATATAACTGTTAAGTTCAGCCTAGGTTTTAAAAACAGAAGAATAAACAATGCAAATGGGAACCTACCAATTCAGAATCAAATGCTTTCTCTCTAGATCTGTGGCTATGACCTGTAATCTGTAATACACTTTTCACTATGATCCCAAGTGCAAATATTCCTGTGTGTATAAAACTGAAGAAATAGTAATAAAGAAAGATTTACTATGGCCAATATATTCTTATGTCTCCTACTGTGTTTGATTTATAAATGCATATGAAAACCACTAAATTCATTCCATTACCTATTAATGGGTAATGAGCCAATTACTAAAAAACATTGCTATAATACTTTATAAAATTAGATTTTGAAATATTCAGGGATTGTCCCTGGGACAGAAATTCAGATAATAGTTACTATATTCTGTAAAATCATGAACATCCTTAAGAATGTGATAAAAATTATAGATATTCTAGTCAAATGCTTACACATACATACAACATGTTGCATGAAATTTTTGAGGCTGATTAATATTTAAAGTCCATACACTGAGGCAAAATAAACAAATAAATCCCCTCCCACTACCGAAACAAAAAACAAAAAAAAAAGTGCATTGAGGATTGGAAACTTCATTTTTTTTCCTATGAGGATTAAAATGACAAGCCCATTATACCTCCAAGAATATGTTCAGAGATAAAAAACACACAAGCAGAGGTAAATATAAAATGATAGCCCAAGCTTTTAGAAATAAATGAAGACAAATTGATAAAATTAAGATAAAAAGACGAACACATAATCAGTGTTGGATATTTAAACTTTTTCTCAATAATAATAGAATTTAAGTAGAGCAAAAGGAAATAAAGATTTAGGAGATTTTAGTATGTTATCAACCAACTGCATATAATTGAATATAGAATTCTACACTCAACAACTACAAAAAGCATATTCATTTCAAGTGTGCACTAAATATTCACCAAAACGGACCATGTGCATGGCAATTAAACAAGTCTGAATAAATTTTAAGGAATCAAAGTCATACAGAACATATGACTACAAATTAATTCAGTTAAAATTAACAACAAAGAGGTTTCAAGAAAATGTCCAAATATTCAAAAATTGAGCAACACACTTTTAAATAACACATATGTTATGGGCTGAAATTTGTCTCTCTAAAATTCTTATATTTAAGTCCTAACCCTCAGTACCTTAGAATGTGATTATAATTGGAAATCGGTTCTTTAAAGAGAGAATTCAGGTAAAATGAAGTCCCCAGGGTAAGCCCTAATGTAGTATGACTGGTATCCTTATAAGAGGAGGAGATTAGACACAGACACAGACAAAGAGAAGATCATGTGAAGACACACAGAGAAGATGACCATACATAAGCTAAGAGAGGCCTCAGAAGAAACCAACTCTGCTGACATTTTAAATTCCTAGCTTCTAAAACTGTGGGAAAATAAATTTTTGTTAAGTCACTTGGTACTTTGTAAGGAAGCCCTAGCAAATTAATATATCATGGAAAGAAAAGAAAGACAAGAATGAAAGAAACCACAAGAAAAATTAGAACATAATTCAAACTAAAGTATAATCAGAATTTATTGTATATAGCTAAACAGTGCTAGGAGGGAAATTTACAGCTTTCAATGCTTATGTCAGAAAAGGATAGGAATGAAAATCAATCTATATACATTTCTACATGACAAAGCAAGGCAGGAAAAGGCATATTTAACTGAAAGTAGGAAGAAGGAAATAATAAAGGGCAGCAATCAACAATGAGAAACAAATTATATATTTTAAAAAAGCTAAAATTAATAGATTAAAAAAATGGATAAACACCTAGGAAGACTGATCTCCTCCATTCCCACAACCCACCAAAAAAGGGGAAAAAACACAATTTACAAATATCAGAATTGAAAGATGAAACATCTCTGTAGGTCCTACAAATGGGAAAATAATAATTAGGGGATATCATAAATAACTTTATGGCATACACTTGACAAATGAGATGTAAGGTCTGATACCTTGAAAGATAACTAAAGTGAACACAAGATAAAATAAAAAATATTTAAATAGCCCGTATTGTGAAGAGCACGAATTTGTAGCTAAAACACTTCCTATAAAGAAAACTCGGCCGGGCGCGGTGGCTCACGCCTGTAATCCCAGCACTTTGGGAGGCCGAGACGGGCGGATCATGAGGTCAGGAGATCGAGACCATCCTGGCTAACACGGTGAAACCCCGTCTCTACTAAAAAATACAAAAAACTAGCCGGGCGAGGTGGCGGGCGCCTATAGTCCCAGCTACTCGGGAGGCTGAGGCAGGAGAATGGCGTGAACCCGGGAGGCGGAGCTTGCAGTGAGCTGAGATCCGGCCACTGCACTCCAGCCTGGGTGACAGAGCGAGACTCCGTCTCAAAAAAAAAAAAAAAGAAAACTCTAGGCTCAGATAGCTTCATTGGCAAATTCTATAAAATAATTAAGAAAAAAATAGAATCAATCATATACAAATTTTCTTAGAAAAGGAGGAGAAAACATTTCTAAGTCTTCTTATGAGTCCTGTATAACCTTGATACTAAAACCTTACAAGGATATTATAAGAAGAGAAAATTATAAAACAATGTCATTTGACAAATTTTATAAAGAAAATATATATGATTAATAGAATGCAGCAATACTTTGAAAAGGTAATACAACATGATGAAGTTGGTTTTATCCCAGTAAATGTTTAAAAATCAATCTATTGCAATTCAACATCATAAGGGAAAAAGGAGAAAAATCATGTAATCATATCAATAGATACAGGAAAGCATTAAACAAATTCAGTATGTACTAATGATTTTTTAAAATCTCTCAGCAAACTAGGGAAAGAAGAGAACTTCCTCGGTCCCACAGGAACACCTATGGAGAACCTACAACGATCACCATACTTAATGGTAAAATACTGAACACTCACCTTTTGAATCAGGACCAGGGCAAGGATGCCTGCACTTACTACTTACTATTTATCATTTTACTGAATATCTAACCCAGTGCTATAATTCAGAATAAAATGGAAAAATTAGAAAGAAGTAAAATCTCTTTGCAGAAAACATGGAAATTTTTTTTTTAAAAATCTACAAAAAGAAAAAAATAATCCACCAGATTTGGCAGAACAGTGAATTTATGAAGGTCACAGAATACAAACTCAATATCAAAATATCAATTATATCTCTACATGCCAGAAAAAAAATACTTGGAAAGTAAATTAGCAAAACATCCTTTATAACAACAAAGAAAAAAATACTTCAGAGAAGTTTTAAAGAGGGATGTGTTAAACCTTTATTCTGATAAGTACAAAACATGGCTAAGAGAAGGGAAACGAGAGCAAAATAAATGGAACAATGTATCAGGTCCATAAATTGGAAGGCTTAATATTGTAAATTTCCTCCATGTTGATTTATAGAATTAACGCACTCTCAACCAAATTCCTAGGAGGCTTTTTTGTTGAATTTGACAAGCTGCTTCTAAATTTTTCCATAGAACTATAAAAGATCTGCAATAGAAAAAATGTTGCAGAAGAACAAACTGTGAGGAGTTTGACTATCCAATTTTAAGAATTACTACAGAGTTTCAATCAAGAAAATACGTTTTTTGGTTTCAGGATAATTACACAGATCAGTGGAACAAAGTTCAGAAATGACCCACAATTCATTTGTAACATAGACACCAAAGCAACTCAATGAGGAAAGGAAAGTCTAAGAACTGATAGTTGGGAGAACTAGATGTAACTGTATGGCGAAAATATAATTTCAACTCCCTCTGTCACATCATAGGTGAAATTAGTTTCAAATGATTTATAGACCTAAAGTATAAGGCTCCTAAAAGAAAACACAGGAAAATATCGTTGTGATCTTGGAGTATGTAAAGATTTCTTAGGACTCAAAAGCAGTAACCACACAAAGGAGGGGTAGGGGGAGATAATGGCACTTCATCCAAAAATAGTTTTTTAAAGAATTTTTGCTTATCAAAATATATCATTACATAAATAAGTATAAGTAAACCACAGAATTGGCTGTTTTAAAATTATTTTTTTATTTTTAATTGTGGTAAAAAAAATCCATATAACAGAATTTGTCATTTTTGTCATTTTTAAGTGTACCATTCAGTAGTGTTAGGTATATTCACACTGTTGTGCAACGGATCTCCAGAACTTTCAGAACTGGCTTTTATTCAAGTTTTATAAAGAACTCCTACAATTCAGTAACAAATAGGTAAGCAACACAATAAAAATGGGCAAAAGAAACTTCAAAAAGAAGATGTATGTGTGGCAATAAGAATATGTAAAAGAGTTCAATATCAATCGCATAAAGTTCAAAAATAGGCAAAATTAATCTCTTTTAAAAGTCAAAAAAGTGCTTATCCCTGGTGATAAAAGTGGTTAGGAATGGGTGGGAGTGACCAGGAAGGTGTATGAGAGAGGATTCAAGAGTCATGTCCTATTTCTCAATCAGGGTAGAAGTAACATGATTGTAAACACTTTGTGATAATTTAAGACTTGTGTTCTCTGCTGTGCATTATACTTTATTAGGTCTAGGATTTTACCTTGTTTATAAGTTCATAAGTTAGCCTATTATTTTTTCATGGATGCTGGCAGAAGGCATGAGACTCACAGGTCAGAGACAAAGGACTTTATTATTCATAGCATAGCATGGTGGTATTGCGGATGAGCCTAGATGGATACCTGCACACAGAATAGGTTGTAATCTTTGAGTCTGAGATGCCCGCCATTTTACGGCAGGCAGTAAGCAAGCCTACTCTGTCTTACAGGGAGGCATTATTTCATCTTTCAAAGTTGCTCACTAAAGATACATCCCTGAGAAATGTCCTGGGTCAAGATTAGTCAGGGCCTTGCCTTCTTAATACACCCAGTAAGATGTGCAGACATGCAAGTAATCTGTGGGAAAGTATCTCTTCACATTTTTCAACAAAAAGTTTACTAGATATTTTTACACTACAAAAAAAGTAGATTAGAGGAATGTTGTAAATAAAATGCAGCAAGATTTCAGCCAAGCCATTTGACCTATCATTACAATCTTTGGGGTAAAATGGAGATGAAGTGAGATGGATAGAATTATAGTTAAGTGGATTTGTAGGCTGAACAATAATAGCCATGGAATATTGATTTAAGGTTTGATAATGTTATCAGTGGTATGATGTGGGACTGCATGCTTAATCTCCTTTTCAACATTTTCATTAAGAACTGGATGAAGATCTACAAGGCATGTTACACACAGAATGAAAAATATAAGTGAAATTAATTCTCATATCCTGGAAATATTAAAAATATTCGGATATCAAAGCTGCTTTCAAATAAGTGAAGAGCTTTTTCAAGTGAAGAGCTTGATTATTTTCTTTATAACTTCAGGTATCAAGTACAGTTTACATTTTTACACATACGAGGGCAGCATATCATTAATTATTTCCTCAAGAACACTAAAGGAAATCTTCAAATATAGATTTAACACCTATCTTTTCACCGTCAAATATTTGCTTCAGGAGAATTTAAACTGCCTCTACCATTTTTTCTTTTTTGGTTTAGAACAGAAAGCTATCTTGCTTGGAATTTAGAATAGAAAAGTGTAAAGGGGGTTCTTTTGATAGGTCTGACAGATTTCCACATGATGAACGGTCAATAATAAAAAGATGATTTCTCATATTGGATAAAGACTTTAGAGGTATTAAAATTTCCTAGGATGGATGACATTTCAAGGCAATTAAATTCTTAACTTGATCTATCACAGGAAAACATATAAGACTGTTAACATTCTAATAGAGTCCAGTAAACGGAATTATTTTGGTAGTATCTGATTATGAGTAGTACTTAGCCCACAAACACTTGGGGTTTTAATGAAAATCAGGAAAAAAAATCCCTTTCTCTAAGAGGTAAAACTCTCAGTAGGAGTGGAATATAAAAAGTTTGTCTTTCATATGTTTAATAGTTTACATGTGCTTATCTCATTGAGCTCTCTTAATAATACTGTATTCATTGACTTTCTCAACAACATACTCTAAGTCAGGGGCTGGTCTGGTCTCAAATCCATGTATTTTATCTAGACAGCAGAATTTTATTGACTATAGCAGTTTTCCAGGTATACAACAGTGACTGTGTTCTGAAAGGACATGCATTTGACATTTGTCTGATGAGGCACATAAGACAGTGAGGAGCAGATCTTCCACAAAAGAGAGTACTGGGTGTGGAGTGGTGTAGCCTCTCAGGTCACACAGTAAGCTCTTCAGCTAGCCATCTCACAAAATGTCTCCTGTGACACATTGAGCAAGAGTAGGGAGTCCTATCTAGAAATGAACAATGAAAGAATAATGTTCAAAGGACTTTAGAGTAGAAAAAATAAGACAAAAAAAAAATAGGTGCTTATTTCAGGCAAAGTGCTAAAGGCCTTCTAACTTATGATTAAAGCACATTCCCTGTCCCCCAGTTCAAATTTCATACATAAACTAGAATAAGATATAGTAAAATAATGGCTATACAGACACACAAGTAATGTGTTATAATGGTTCAGAAACCTTCAATGGATTCTGAAGGGGTAGGAGAGGGATCCAGAGGACAGGTTAACAATGGAGCATTCTTCCTTCATTGGGAGGAAACAAAGAAGTACCTTTATTTTAAAGTTCTTTAGGATAAAATAATAAAGTAATAAATATTGCTTTAGGGTAAAGTAATAAATATTTTAGGAGTATTTATTTTAAAGGGGACATATTAAATCAAAACAAAGAAAAAGTTATTGAGAATTAAGTATCCATAGAGCTAGGTTCTAAGACTTACATTTGTTTTATTTATATTTTCCTATTGCTGAAATTTCTGTGCTAAATTAGTTCTACCACTGACAACTACTGAAGTTTCCTCCTAAGTAACTGCTTCAGAGAAAAAGCTAAATCAGGTTCAATATAATACTGAGAATATCCTTTTCCTTAGATATCATTCAGGGTATGAAATAAATGTTAATGCCTTATTTAGAGTTTTTCTATTAGAATTTAAGTCTGTACTAGAAACAACTCTAGACCTCTAGAAGCAGAAAAATGTTTGGCCATAAACAGATATTTCTCCTAATTCAGATCAAAATGAAAGAGGTTCCTAATTACACTTAATTTTCTCACATCTAAGTCGGGGAAAAAATAAGATTAAAGTAATTTGTTTCAAATGTTTTTCTTAGGATAAGTACCTCAGGAAAGAGATAAGAGTCATGCAGACAATAAACTTCTAGTTATTTAAAAGAAAAAGACCCATTCTATATTCGTTTAACCTTAACTTTGTAGAGTTTTACTACATAAACTTGCAGATCGTCTTTTCTCACTCCAACTTTACAAGTAATTAGTTGTAGGAGCTCGGACAACTTGCCCAATTTTGGATTTCATTTATTACATAAAGAGATGCAGTTAGAATGCTGTCTAAAGTCCATTCTAGACGGGGAAGCTCAGCCCAATAAGGAAGTGGGACTGTGGAGATTATTTAACCACCATCTCTGGGTTCCCTGTTTTAATATGCTCTACTTTGAGCACTCTGCATGAAATCATATTTTATTACTTGTAAAAGTCTTCCATCCTCGCTACTCAGCATTGTCCCTCTTTACATCAAGACTGTGGGACTGTTAACCGTGCATATGTGACCTATTGAAAAGCTGGAACTCCTCTGCAATTCTTCTCCATTCTCAACTCTTAATCCAATCTTATAATCAATCTCTAATCTACAATTCAAGCCATCTGAGAATAATGTTTTATTCATTATCATAGTTTATTCTGTATATACAATGTACAATCTTCTTCCTTGCTCCTATCCTTTAGACTTTACTGTCACTGTTTTTGGCCCAAGTCCATATCCATTTACTTTTGAACTCACAAGAACTTTCTTTATAGATCTTGAACTCAGATAAATGGGAAAATACTGCCTTACAGATTGCCAGCTAACTCACTCCCATTATTCAGACTTAAAATTTGTAAGAATCAACTTCCTGATTCAACAAAAGATGACTTTCACTGATATCCAAAAATCAAAATGGGTAATGCATTGTTTTCTTTACAACTCATATAGCTTTATTTTTTAAACCAGTAAATATTTAATTAACTAAATTTTTAATTAATTTATTATCTATGTGACCTTTCCACATTCACTCACATGGAGTATTCCATTCCAGGTCTTTCATCAATTCCCAGAAAGCACAGACTAGTAAGCCACTTTGCATAACACTATGTGCAAAAAAGCAATTAAAATTGTTTCATTAAAATGATAGGTTAAATGCCAGAGACAGCATCAAAATAATTCAGATTACACAGGCATTCCTTTCAAGTTATCATAGATTATTTCTTACAGTGTGTTATTTTTATGTTATGACATGCATATAAGTTTAATGAGCAAGCAGGTAGAAAAATGCTATGTATAACTGGGATTTTGTTTTTCACTCTAGATATACTTTATTCATTTAACCATGGGGGGAAAATGTATTTATCATAAAAAGTAGCAGTTTTATTAAACTACCAAGCCTATAAGCTTAAATGTAGAGCATGGTGAAGTCACGATCACCGTGAAAGGCTGGCAAACAAAAATTACTTTCTGTAATTAATAAATTATCAGAAACTGCTAAAAAAGCATGTAGCGTTAAGTCTAGAAATGGGGTCAGGATTAGGAGAAAACTGTGGGGTTTGCATTGGCTCGGCTATAGTGTCTGACAGCTACATCGCAGGGCAGTTTACACAGGGAAAGGTCTAAAAGTCTGTAGAATCTAATCTAATGTGATATTTTCTGTGCTGAACAGGTATCTTTGAGGTAACCATAACCTTTCTTGGGTATCATTTCCTTGGCCTTCAAGCCAGAATTCTACTTAGGGGTTCTGTCATCTACACTGATATGTGTTCTTTCTAAAACCAGAACAATATTAGTATGACTTCCAACTGTGCATACAGGGGAAGATATTTTATTAATGCTAGGAAAAAAATGAGGAAAAAGCTAAAAATATTATGTTTTACAATTCATTCACTCAGTAAATATGGTCTAATATTGCACCATAAGACAGTCAGACTTACGATGAAATAATAAATTCAGTCCACACTTCAGAGCACCAATCTGGAGTTACCAACGTCAAACAAGCCTTCAATTGCTTCCCAGTATCTCCCACTTTCCAACACAGAGGAAGGTGTTTTCCCCACCCCTCCCAATGAACACTGCCCCTTGCGAAAGTTTTCTCTCCACCTTTATGGACAGTTTCTTCTCTCTACCTTTCGCCCCAGGTGGAGCAGTGGTTAGGACACTTCCATAATCACAGCATCTTAAAGTTGATTTTAACAGGATTTTTCTTTTCAACTAAGATAAAATAGGTCTGGTAAATATCTCTTTGTTTCAGTCTTGGAACATCACCACTAGAAAAAAATAAACAAGGAGAATTTACACAAATTCATCTTTAAATGTCTCCCATAATTCACTCAGTCTGATATTCAACTATGTGGGTATGGTTGTGGTAAGACTGAGGATCTCAAATGTGGTCTGCAGATACACAAGAACAAATGAAAGTGAATGCAATGTCACATGTTCTCTTCTTTCCATCCAAGAGATCAGGTAAGAATTTTGGCAAAAGTATTTAGCAGGTAGCTATATATTAAAACCCAATTACTAGTGACCTTCTCTCATGCACCTACTAAGTCATAAGGGGACCAACTCTGACAGTATTCAAAATATGAGAAAATAATGGAGACCTTCTATATAATCTGTTGGCAAATTTTTCAAGATACAAACTCACACAGGGTTTACAGTCCTTTATATTTCTAATGTGTGACTACACCCATCATTTGAGTAACTTGGTCAATATTTACTAAATGTGTAACTAGTTTTTACAACAGTTGTCTATTCTAAAGCAGTTTATCAACTTGTCATTGTGTGGATGATGTGAAAGAGGGAGAGTCAGTAAACAGACCCAATCAGAGGCATATTCCTCTTTCTTGAGGTAAACTCAAGAGAAAAAAGAACATTAGCACAGCTGGCTCAATTCTCCAGATCTATCCAGGTTGACTGAGAAAGAAAAATAAACTGGAACATCTCCTAATTTTAAGACAGATGTAGAGATATGACCCAGAGATGCAGCTACCTAAATAATGCAATATTAAATTAGGCACACAGATTTTAATCATCTCATCAGTAGAGAAAATATATTTCTGGCTAGTAATAAACTAAAAAACTACCTGATTCTCCACAGCATTATTTTTAAGATTAACACTGCTGTGATAGTTTGTAGATTCCATGGACATATCCTTGAGCCTTTAACTGCTGTATATAGGGAGTATAGAGGGAATGTCACCATGGCATATAGTCTTTCATTTTGCTTCTTTTGTATTCTTATACTGTAGGTGTTTTTCACACAGATGTTGCTGAACCATTATGAAGCACTCCTGGATACTTCTTGGGCCCAGCCTTGGACTTTTACAGTCTCTTGAGGATACTGGTGATTGCTGACACTAGTACTACTTGATATTAGTTTATTTCAAAAACTTTTTTGATCTGCAAGTTTACAGTAATCTTTTTGATCCATAATTTCCTCCTGTGTAAAGTGGAAATTATAATACTTAAGTACTATATAAGATGAAACAAATCAAATTATTTATGATTACAAAAAAACCTAATCAGATGGGTTTGAAAGTTCTTTATAATGCTCCTTTCTCAAATTTAAAAACATTTTAAAAAATCAGTAATAATATTAATTGTGTGATATCCACTCCTTTTTCATTGTTCCTTAATATGGTTGGCTGTTATTAGTGAGACAAGTGATACACATAGTCGTTACTAGCTATGGAAAAAATAAAGTCAACAGGGCAGGAAACAAGGAGTATTGCACTGATGGATGGTATCCAATACACGGTCTACTTCTGTTAGGTTTAACGACAGAGAGTTTACAAATGCAAATGCAATGCAATGCAAATGGACCATAACAAATTGATACTATGCTTTAAAATGAATGGTAACTGGGAAGAATCAATTTAAAAAGCTGAATTCCATAGTCTTCATTTTGTAGTAATTTCCATTAGTAAGATATATTATTTTAAAAGATGATTCTGAATATAGAAATTATTGATATTTATTAACAATTATTTTACCTTAAGGTATTTTTTAAAGTCTTTTTGGTTAATTGTCCAGACCAAACTTGATTTAGCAGTTAATTCATATAATAAGGGAAAAATCAAGATTGATGTAAAAATCTAAGAAAACTTCATTACAGTTGCTCATGTACTCTAAATAGGATTTCTCTTGAAATAGCTCTTGATGACTCCTCACTGTCTTAAAGAGATTCACAAACATTTTTGCCCCACAGTGCCTCAACATTTTTCATTTTAGCTCTATTGTTAAAATTTGGCACTATGCAGTTTCATTATTGCTTTTAATAATATAGCTGATATTAAAGACAGTGTATAAAAGGCAGATGAGGTAGCTGACATTTATGATGGTATATAAAAGGCAGACAAGTGTAAGAGACGTGAAGAAGATTGGCCTGATTCAGAGGCTCTCTGTGATAAATAACTTAGCTCTGTGTACCAGCTCTGGCCATAGGGCTTCAGGCTTATCATCATCCATAATGACGGCATGAAAATAACCACCTCACAGGGCTGAAGTGAAGATTCAAAAGTGATTAGCACAGTGTCTGAAATACATAAAGCTAAAAACTCAAGATATATTTGCTCTTAGTGTTGCTGTTGTTACTATATGTTGTTATTGCTATTATAGGGAACTTAACCCAGACTTCCAGTTTGAAAACAACTTTACAGGCCAGGTGCAGTGGCTCATATCTGTAATCCCAACATTTTGGGAGGTCAAGGCAGGCGGATCACATGAGCCCAGGAGTTCGAGACCAGCTTGGGCAACATAGTGAAATCCCATCTCCAAAAAAAAAATACAAAAATTAGGCAGCTGTGGTGGCATGCGCCTGTAGTCATAACTACTTGAGAGGCTGAGGTGGAAAGAATGGAGGATCACTTGAGCCAGGGAGGGAGAGGTTGCGGTGAGCCATGATTATACCACTGCACTCCAAGCCTGGTGACAGAGCAAGACCCTGTCTCAAAAAACAAAAAACCATTACAGCAGAATGCTATAAAAAAGTACATGAATCCACTAATTATCCAGTGGGCAAGCCAGTCATTCAGAATGACCACTAAGAGAAAATAATAACAGGGTAAAATTTACTTCAATGAAAGCATACTAATAAAGTTTTCTTTTAGCCTAATATTAGTAATGTTGCTACATAATAATTTCTGTCACTGTTTTGTTACATGATAGAAGATAACTTTGACTGTCTTGTTTCTAAATTTTAGTGATTTCACTTTCCCTTTATATATAATTTGGTGGTTTTTTTTGATGATATAAATTCTTAGAACAGCCATAAAAATGCTTCACATAATATAAAAACGTAGGTGGGTGTTATAAAGCTCCAATTGGAAAAACATAGACTGATAAAAAATGTTAAAGAGTATGTGTTTCCTGAAATAGCTTCTAATTGATTTTCTTTTCTGAAGATACATTATAAAAATAATTGGTGTTTATATACTTTATTATGATTATGGATATACATGTCACTCCTATGTGGAGAATCCCAGATAATTATTTTTTAAAAGGGAAGAAACATTTCAAACTGAAAAAAGATAATATTCCTTATTACAAAATACATTTATAGCAAGCTCTATGATTAACTTCCAACCATGATTAATTTAGGTATGTTTTTAAGTGGCAGACAGGTACATATTAAAAATGCTAAGCAAAAGCCATTCCAAAGATATTTCTAGCCAAGAAACAATCTAGAAAATAATATTCAAAAGTTATATGCTTTCATATATTTGGTATTGATTTATAGATCAGTTTTACAACTAGATGTAATTAACATCCCATGCTTAGATAAAAATAGAAAAGTGGTAAACGATGGTATTAATGGAATAACTACATTTTTTACATTAATTTTTTTCTAAGTTGGAATCTTTGGAATTACTCTTTAAGAAAGAACAAGAAGAGAGAGAGGAGAGTAAACAAGAGATGAGAGAAGTGTTGAAGGATTTGCAAGGGGAACTGTATAGAGGGGACACAAGAAAAGTTAGAAAGCTAATATATATACACACAGAATTTTGATGCTTAAAAACTGATTTTATTAAATTAGCAATACCTGGTTTAGATATAACTTCAATTTGATATATTCCATACTGATATATAGAATACTATGAACAAGTCACCAATTCATTAGTATTTTTTTCTGTTTATATTTCCAAAGAATCATTTGCTTTTTAACCATGTTATATGTTAATATCAAGAATACTTAGCACAGCAAACTAACATTTACTCAAGTTTTCACATCACTTACTGCACAACACACTGTATCTGAAAAATGATTCATGCCAAAGTGTATGACCCAAACTCTGCTTTCGCAAAAGTGAGCAAAGCCTTGGTTCCAAAACATGCAGCTCTTCAAGTTCTATGAAGATTCTAAATGGTACTTCGATGCTTTTATGAAATCAGGTTTCCTGACCACCCTCTTTAATTTATTTTGAGCTTTGCTCCAAGAGATAGCTGTAAAATTCATTACTGTATTAACAGTACTGCAGAGTGGAACTCCAAGTATATGGAATTCCAGGCTTTAGGGCCAAGGACAGCTATGGGTCCAGGGAAAATTTAAATTAAATTTTGTAGTAACTACGAATGTGGTAGAGTTTATTGAATTTCTATCTTTGATTTACTTCTAAAGATGTTAGAAATTAATTTGAGACCCAACTCTAGCAATCCTGCATGATATTATGATGTGTCTTTTGATACAACAGTTCTACTCTGGTTTCACTATAGGGTTGTGATTCAGAGAACTGGCACTGGATTCTGGCTAGATGTGAATTCTGACAAGTAGCAACTGAAAAGTGTGGAATCTTGGACAGCTCATTACTTAGTCTCTCTTTGCTTCAGTTTCCTTATTTGTAAACTGATGATAATATTTTAAAGAACTATGGTGATATCAAAGAAGTTCCACATGTTAAGTGCTTAAACCAGTGTTTTGCACACAGCATACTCTCTAGATATTATTTTGCCCTGCTAGTTTTTTATTTTTCCTTCACTATGATTTCTATTTTCTTTGCATTTTAGCCAACCTCAAGTTTCAAATATGCTTTTGAGTAAGACAAAATAAGTGTTTATAAAATGTGAAATAAAAAGTGTAAAATTTTTGGGTAATGATTCTTTTATTCAATATTTAAAGCTTCATCCAAGTAAACACAAATTAATAAATTTTTTTATTATTAAGAGTTTAACAATTTGTTACTTTTCCTTCCTAAGTATAGTGTAATACAGTTGACCCTTGAACAACTACAGTTTGAACTGTGCAGGTACACTTATATGTGGATATTTCTCAAAGGCCGACTTTTCATATAAGTGGGTTCTGCGGGCCCCACTGCAGGATCTGAGTATGCACGAATTTTGGAATATATGGAAGGGGAGAGGGGTTGATTTACGAAGGGACAAGTGTAATCATTATTTGGATATGAAAGTATCACATTCATAAAGGCTATGTGCTAAAGTTCAAAAGTTCCTTAAATTCACAAACTCTTTACTATACAGTTTTCCCCATTAGATATTTACATAATGGTGAGATATAAACAACACAAAATAAAGACACGCTAAGGTGCAGATACTGGCCCCTTAGCTAGGATCAATTATGGTATAAATGATTCACAGCCTAACACCAGTCTCAGAGCTCATCTTATCCTTAAATAAATTATGACGGACTATATGGCACAAGCCATGAGGATAGAGATAGTCATCAATGCTCCGACCACTGGCCAAATTCAAGGTGTTTGAGTCCTGTTAGAAGCTGAGATTGGACAGTGTAGCTCCTCAAGTATCTCAAATCATCAGATGTATCATGGATTTAGCAGAACATAAACTATTGTTTTGTAACTATCTTCCAATATAACATAACCCAATAAAAGACATAGATCTATTAATTAAAACAACTAACTGGGTGCACTAGGTTGAATATTGTGCCCCCGAAATTCATGTCTACCTGGGACTTCAGAATATTACATTATTTGGGAATAAGATTTTTGCAGATGTAATTACTTATTATGTGGTCATATTAGGGTGGGCCCTTAAACCAATGACGTCTTTATAAAACAAAGAAAAGAGAGATTTGAATATAGAGACACAAAGACACACAGAGGGAAGGCTATGTGACTGCAGACACAGAAACTGAATGATGTACGTGCAAATTAAGAAACACCAAGGATTGCTGGGAATTGCCAGAAGCTAGGAAGAGGCAGGAATAATTTATTCCTCAGAGCTTTTGGCAGGAGCATGGCCCTGGTAACACCTTGATTTTGAACTTTCTAACTTCCAGAATTGTGGGAGAATAAATTTGTGTTGTTTTAAATCACACAGTTTGTGATATTGTTACTTCAGTCCTAGCAAATCTCATCTTCGAGCAGATTTCATTATAGACCTTATATTTCCTTTGAGTCTGATAGCTGGATGTGGAAAGAGAAACACAGCTTTAACCCACTAGCACTAAAAAACTGAATTAAAGGGAAACACGACATCCCTGGCCTACTGCTTTTTCTGGGATCACTTGATTAAGGCATATGATTTCATTTATTTTTTGTTGTAACAACAACAGAAAATACCGCACAATCTGAGTTTTCAAAGTCCTGGGAACAAATCCAGAGGAATTAATGACTCTGAAAAATATCAGGTTGGTGCAGAAGTAGTTGCGGTTGTTGCCAATAAAAGTTTTTATCATTACTTTTCATGGCAACAACTGCGATTACTTCTGCACCAACCTAACACGTTAGATAAGACTACCTTTTGAAATACATGCCAACTCACATCATTTACAGTTTTCATTCACTAGCATAGAATAGAAAGAGGTTTATTTTCTGTTATGTTTTTAATTGCACTCAGGTAGCAAAGGAAAAATCAAGCCTGCTTGAAAGCAGAAATGTCGTAAGGGTAAATCTTTTCTTAAAAGATCTAATTAGTTATATCTAAATTATTTATATCAAATAGTACAATGTATATACAATCTTGGTCTTATTTATATGAGAAAAATGTGAACCTAAAATACCTTTCTGATTTATATTTCTGTATGAAGAATTAGGTTTGTAACATAACTCACACTCAAATTAGATATCCACCAAGATGATCGTCCAAAAATGCCATATCACTAGCAAATATTTAGGAAGAAAAACTCCCTCATGAGGGCAGAATTATATAAACATTGCCATGTAAAGCTTTTCACAGTTAAAGGCTTTTTTCCAGTTTCTCTACTCATTAATTTGTTGCTTAATAAGAATGTTAGTTAAAAATTTCTGGACATACGACGTCCAGAATGTCGATTATATATGCTTTCTAAAATTATTTTGCATTATCAATGAAACATAATAAAAATTCCCTGTGTCTTCTTCTCACATACTACTTTTTTGAATTGGAACAAGGAAAAAAACCCAAAATTTTGTTAGCTTTTTAGAGATAAGACTGTATACTGTTATAGACTGATTTGTGGGAACACTATATCTTAAAAGGAATTGTCTGATTCTAGGATCTTTGTATATTTTCAAGCATAATAGGAACAACACATGAAAAAGATGATATATATACGGATAAAATTACAAGGCATTTATTTGTCACTATAAAATGGTTTCCTCAAGTGATGCAGGTTTCTATCACCAGTGATGTTATGTGGATATGATGTACCTACTGATATGATATAAGGAGAAGGGCATTTTGCCTGTGTGGTATTTTTCCAAAATCCGTAAGGTCAGTCTAACTGTGAAGAGAAAAAATTCAGACAAACTTCGATTAGCAAAACATTTTCATGGACATGTAGCTAATATTCTTCAAGACTGTCAAGATGATGAAAAACAAGGATAGACTGAGAAACTCTCATAGACTAGAGGAGACTGAGGAGATATGACAACTAAATGCAACATAATGCCTTCTATTGTAACCTGGAAGTGAAAGAGGGCATTATAGAAAAACCAGTAAAATTTAATTATAGTGTAATATTTGGCTTAAGAAATGTTTTTACTGATATTCTCATTAATAGAATACAGACATACATAAATTTGGAACAGTCACAATTATAGAAAATACAATATAGAATTCATGGTATATATTATCCATAGCAAAGCTGCCATATGATAGATACTTAATATGTACCTGTTGGTTGAAAGATGGATGAATCAGTTATTTTTTTAAAATGTCTATTTGCAGCAAAAGATACATGAAATAATCATGTTTATATTATAAAACAACTGCATTAATTATAATCAAACTATCTCTATTCCATTGCAAATAATCCTGAAATGTTTCTGAATTATGTTATTTGCATTTCTAAATTTGTCCTTTTTTCTAAATAATATAGAAAAGCCTTATCTATACTGTGACTTATTTTTAACAGTATAGATCTTCTCTACTTTCTTTTCCCAAGTATTGAGTCTAAATTATACCGACTAGAGTCAAGAGTTAAATTCTTTTTCTACAATTTAACAACAGGTCCACCTTGTAATTCACTTAACCACTCAATGCATATTTTTCCATCTGTAAAATGGCATACAGTAAGTGTTATATTATTATGGAGCTACTGTTATTATCTTGCTCATCACAGGGAACACCTAAATTTCATAGGTTTTTCTTTCATTAATATTTCCAAAGTTGATTATCTTCTGAGGAAAGGTACGTATACGCATCACCAAACATGGTGATGTTTAAAATATTCCCTTTCAAAATATACTGTTCCCTCAAATCAGTCTGTAAGGGTATCATTCCCCAACATATTATACTGAACTGGATAGATCTTAAGTCTAAAAACATGTGGCATGTCTTATGTGCTTTCATTTATATGACCAAGTGAAATATGTTTTTATCTCCTTTTCTCTCAATGTTTTTAATAATATTTTCCCAGCTTTATTTAAAAGCTATTTCTGGACTTACAGGGACATATGGTTGCGGAGATAAAAAAAAATCAACCTTTATTATTAAAAAGGTTATCATGTAATAATTACCCCCAAAAAAGCACATAAATGGACTGCCAATGAGTTTGATTTACACTTAACAAGGAGAACAGGCAAATCTCAACTTTTAAGATCGCTACTGTAAAAACTGATAAAAGTACAATCTTAGAATTGTTCCATAGTCTAAACTTATGTGTGACTGTAGATTATATAAAACAACTTCATTGTCCATTCAACACTAAGATTTACAAACCTATAACAAATGAAGTAAAACAGACCAAATATTTTACTCATCATCCATTACATTAAGGTTTTTATTTCCTTAGCCACTTAGAGTTAAACAGAAAAAAAAAAAATATATGGCTCATCCTTTTGAAGTAAATAACACAGGGATGTCAATGCTGAATTGGAAATAGAAGGACATTTTAAACAATCTTTGACATTAATATCTTTTCTTCTTTTGGCAACAACCTTGTCATTTTCTCTGGAATACTACCAGAACCCATCCTCACTAGGACTCAAAAGCTACTCTTCATACCACAATCATTTTCCACCTCAACTATTAAAATTAAACTCTTCATAAATCTATCTTCAATATACTCAGAGAGTGGAGACAATGCACCCAACTTATTTTATCATTTAACCCTGTCTTACATACTCTGGTTTCCTATGTGTCTCAGCACATGTCAGAAATGTTTCTTCTATTCATTCTTATCCATCTCTGACAGTTTTTAAACTCTCTAAAGATCTCTTGTCCTCTCAGCCACCTATTAACTATCCACGTGTTGTCTAACTTTGATTTGTCTATCTCTTACTATCTCTGAGTTTGTGATTTTGCTTAGCCAAACTGCCTTCCAAACTCTTGCCTATTACAAATAACCTTTTTTTTTTTTAATATCTCACCTCAGAAACACATTCCTTTCTATATTTATGGCTGACTTTTATAACATGTTTGGTCTACTGAAAGCTGCTGTATTATGTTTGTATGATTTTTCCTTAGAATATAAAGGTTTAATATTTGCAAATATCAAGAAAAAGTTTACTGATCTACACATTAACAACATTCTTTCTCTGAAATTAATTTTTTTATAATAGTCTAGAAGGAAGAGAAAAAAAATTAAAGGCCTCAGATTCATTTTTTAATTATTTAGTTAACATTTGGACTACACAGTCTAAGCTAAAATGGGCGACGACTACTGCTGTGAAAATACTGAGTTTTCCAAAGACTGGATATCATTTATTCCGAAATATTTAGGCATTACAAGAACATGATAGCTCACTGAACTGAAAATCCAATCTTTACATAATGTTATTTCTCAGCTCAGATTAATTTACCAGCAGGTAATATTTACTAAGAACTCAAAATGAGTTAAGAACTGAGCCACACTCTTTACATATACTATTTCATTGAACCCTTTGAGCATTATATTCTTTCCCCATTTTATAAGTAAAAATGTTGAGGCTTAAAGAGATCAAGTAGCATGCTTAAAGTCACACAGATGATAGTAGAGCAATAATTTAAAATCATATATGGTTCCAAAGCCACAGTGGTCATGTTTAGACTGGCGAAAGTCAGCTCCAGGTATAACAGCATCTAAATAAGAATTACAGTGCATTTTGTACTCCACTGAGCATTTCTTTTTATAAGTGTTAAACTGGGTAATAACAGAGCAACACAAATGATGACTGAATAGACCTAAACGCTTTGGGAGCAGGTATGTTTCCCACTGGGCTTTCTCAGTTTTCTAAAGAAATTCTGACTCCACAATCGAGTACTCTAGAATACAGTAAATTTGGTCTGAGGGGAAATTATACAGAGGGATCAGAAAAAAAAAACCTTCTGATATTCTTATTCATAGAGAGTAAAATTCCTTCTATGATCACGGCTCAATATGGGGTTTGCTTGACTATTTGTAAACTCATCTCCTATACATACCTGCTTTTATATAAAATATTATAAAGGCTTCTGGAAGCACAGGCTCCACCGGGAGCCACTATCTTTTCTAGAAATCTCTTAAGTTCAAATCAAATGCTGCCTGAACTGTGGATCTATAGGTATAAATTTTTGGGAATGTTCATGAATCTTTCCTATACCATATCTATTTAGATATTCAAGAGAGTAGAATTTAACCCAAAATATATCTACAAGAAAGAAAACATAGATGTACAAAATTTTGACTGAAGCACTCTGTATTACTATAGTAGCAGATGATCAGAAAACACAATTATCAAGGAGGCACAAACAGATACTACTGAGCCATTGAAAGAATAAATTAAATCTACATATACTGATGTAAATAACTCCAAGATATTTTATCAAATAAAAAAAAAAGAGGGTAGAACAGTGTACAAGCTATCATTCATGATAAAAAAGATGTATATGCATATATGTCTCCATTTGCATAAAAAAGCCCTGGAAGTATAAAAACAAAACTAAACAAACAAAAATAACAACAATAAAAATCTCACAAAAAGTAAGAGTAGTTATCTCCAAGAAGAGAAACTAAGGAGAACAGGGGTCATGGACAGAAAGATGGTTTTGGTGTCCCCTATGTAATCTCTGAAAATTGAAAACAACAACAACAACAACAACAGCAACAACAACAAACCAGTCACTCCACTCCCTAACACAGGATTGACTGTACGGCAAATAAAATCCAATTGCTTACCCTGACCTGTAAGGTCCTACCTTTCCAATCTTATGTCAGTCTCTCTAAGGCTCACTGAGCCGCAGTCACTCTAACTTTCTGTTCCCCAAACACAAAAGCCTTTTCCCACCACAGGTTTTTGCATTTGCTATTATCTGAGCCTTTTCCTAGCCCTTTGCAAAGGTTATTTTTATCTTTCAGATCTTAACACAAATGTCACCTCTAGATGATGTTTCCTAAGGCCACTAAAACAAATCAGGTTCCACCTGCTACAATCTCTCTGATCACTTTTTTTATATCAAATTTGAAATAAATTTGTGATTGTTAAACATATGTTTCTCCCATTACACTGTGATTTCTTTGAGAAAAGAGATCACTGATGTGTTTTTCACTAGTGTATTTTGTATGGAACAAAGCTGGTGCTCAGTAAGTATTTAACAAATAGTGTAATTAATCCAAATCTCATAATAACAGGTTTATAAAGAACAGAAAGTCTTAAAGAAAAACAGATGTACTTCTAAGTTTCAGTCACTTAAATACAGGATGACACATCTGTTTCCAACAAAAAATAAATTAATCATTGCATCTCCTGGGTTTATTTTTATCAGAACTGATGGGTTTCAACTATTTTTGAAATAATAAAGCTCATTAAATAATAGCCTCATTAGTTTAGAAATTCTACTTAAGTTAAAAATAATTTAGAAGTATAAATTTGATTCTTAAAAACAAATAATTTCAATGATATAATATTTATAAATTTTGTGCTATGTAATTACCTATGTACAAAATCTTTTATTTTAAAGAAGCACATAAAAAGATGTAAAAAATTGTAAAACAATAGATATTTGAGTCTCTCATCCTGTTCAACAAATGGCATGAAATCATGATAGGTGTTAACTATAGAAAGGGTTTATTTCTTAATCTGTAGCAGCCAAGATAGAAAATACAGAGATTCAAACACTTGCTGGTAGCAGGTATCATCTTATGAGACAAGACTTCATTTTGAAGTCTTTATCAATGATCTGCTAAGGGTTCCTCATACTAACACAGACAAACACATAAGAAGAAGAAGGTCTAAAAAAACAGATTCTAACCTGAAAATATTTAATATATGTAATCTCCTACAATAAAAAGTTAAAGACACTATAGAAAGTCACCTCTTTAATCACTCTCACTTTGCTGTATAAAAGCTTTCATTTTGAATGTGGATATTGTCAAATGTGATCATGTTTTCTCAAGTTTGACCCAGAAGAATTTAGGCAAATTTACTCTTTCAAAGAAAGGTTACATTTTGTAGGTATATTTATTAGGCTCTCAATCATATTATCTCTGGAATTGAAATACACACCTATAAATAGGTACCGATGACAATCTAGTTTTACAGAAAAGGACAAATGAAAGCAAATAAAGAATTAAAAAGTTCCAAATATACAAAACCTTGTTACGACAGTTTGTAATATTACTTTTACATCTCACTGACAAGAGGCTATACAATGCTTAATATAATATGCAATCCTTCAAAATGAATTTGTGAACCCTTGGGCTCAATGCTCTACCCTCCTTAGGCTCCCAAAGTGCTAGGATTACAGTATGAGCCACCAAGCCCAGCTGATTTACCTTCCTTAATATTAATGCATAAGGTTCATTGCTTCCACAAACTTGAGAAGAGTCCAGATATATTTTATCATCATCATTTCTGAATACAGAGGCTAACTTATAATTAAAAAGGGATAAAATTTACAAAAAAAGAGTGGCATTACAATACCTTTGGCTAATGCTGACAAGATCATGGCTTTTATTTGGTTTCTACATAATAGATTCTGAATATGGTACATCAGTGCAAGCAGGAAAAAATAAAACAATATTCACTTTTAACTTGGATTCAATAAATTTTTTTTTTTAATTTTGATTCAAATGATTTTCAGTTGTCTTTTAATCTTGGAAAAACAGTATTGGCTCCAAAGTGTTTTAATGAAATTATAGCTTGCCTTATAATTCTGATAAAACGAAAATTTCATACTGATACACACTGTTAGATTCATATAGATTGGATAGGTTATTGGTAAAAACCTATTTGTAAAAACAAGCCATTTTACGTAAAATGTGGTTTTTATTTCACTTGAGTTCACCAGTTATACCAGTCCTGCTCATACCTCTAACATTTGCATCAAATATAAGTAGACTGCCAATAAAGTACATTTTCTTATTTAAAATATTACATTAACCTTTGTTCATCTTTTGGAATTTTAAGACTTTTCCATGTATAGTAACAAAAATATATAAATGATCACCTACAAAGCCAAAAGTGAAACTCATAGTACCTTTAAAGAAATGTTCATTCATAACTCCTACACTTTCAATTGTGAAGGAACTTCAAATACCAGAAAGTCATTTAAAAAACAGAATCTAAGAGCAAGAGTGGTTCAGAACATGCTTTGTCCCGCTCACCATGCCACTTGCCTCTTTGCTGAGGGTACTTACTCATAGGTATAAATGCCATCAGAAGCTCAGAACATAAAAAGCATATGAGTAATAGTACTCAGACATACATAATGCATCTATCGCTCAAATGTACCATGAAAACTTAATGTTTCTTAGAACATATCAACATTTCCTCATTAATAGAAAAAAATCCCTTGGCACTCTTTAAAACCACTCAAAGAAGTGACACAGTAATAGTTATAGATATTTTTCCTTTACAGGAGTGATCCTATTAACTGAAACAGTTATATTTTTATTTCATTTCTTATATTCTTCTTCTGGGTTAATGTCTTTATCATTTAGCTCAACCTCTGGGAAAGAATATATACTACTAGAATAGATGCCTACTAAAAAAAGAGTGGCCTACTAAGAGGGTATACCTAAAATACAATAGGAAAAACGGTCAATACCACACATGTGGGATGCCAATAGGATACCAACTTATGTCGTATGTAAATTAAATAAAGTAACTCCAATTTACAAGGACATTAGTGACTTTAGTATCTGCAGGAATAGCCAGTTTAAACTATTCCATCTGTATTTGCTTTGGGATATTAAGTAGTAAGTGAAATACTAAAGTAATCCAAGGTATCACTGGGGTCAGAAAGAAATATCAAATTAAAGTTGCTATCTTTCTAAACGTTGTTTTGAAAACACATATATCAAATGTATTATGCATGATGTAAAATGACAACCAAGAGCACAATATTTTAACTTTTAGTAATGTAATACTCCTGAATTATAAAATAAAAATGGGAATGTCTAGATTTAGATAATATCAGTTAACATAAGAAAGAAAAAAGTACTCATTTCTCCCAAACTGAAACTTACTGTGCACTAATTTATAATTGCACGCATTTAGCCTCATATCAAAGTTGTTTTAAAGGAATATTCTACCATCATCTTCAAACAACACAAAATAATAAACTCCACAGTATTGGGTTTTCTTTAGTAATCTGTTTGCAACGTTAAAAAATTCAGCCACTGAGTTGCTATATCTTAAAATTTTTTGAATGAAATATTAATTAGATAATTACTATGTTGTTCTTTTAATCGGCCTCAAAACTGATTACTGTGAAGTAAAATTGTAATATAATTGGCAATGGGTTAAACTATGTTAGGAAAGGTACCAGTTCAGACTTTGAGGACTCTTTTAGTGAGTACAAGCCAGGAGTCACATTCCTTAATCCTTTGTTGGCACAATTTATCCTTTCTACATTTATCAAGAGTGAAAGACACAAATGCCAGGCAAGTACCCAGACTCCAAATGCTGGGATTTGTTACTAAAGCAGCTGAAACTGTCATTGCCAGTTAACTACCATAGTAACCTTCCATAGCTGTGAAGTCACATAACTGAAACTGACTGTTAAAATCATGTGACCATATAAAATTTCACAGTAAATGGGAAGGGTGAAATGTTTATTTTTTAAAACAATTTAACTTTTTGGCAAAAATTACTGAAATGTATTATAGAAATTACGAATGAAAATGAAAAATTCAAAGAAAAGGAATTTTGAAATTGAAAGATTTATATGTAAATCTTAAAGACATTTATGAGAACAATATAAATAATCATGTCTAGATTTCTAAGCCTAAAATTTCTAAGCCTAAAATAAACTGAATCAACTCAATTACTTTTTTTAAACCATAAATAAGATGTCATGTTACAGAGGTGAGAAAAATTTTGACAACATCTTAAGTCTGGTGAAAACTCTTCAGAAAAGTTTCAAAGTCATAAGTCATTTTAAAATTAAGATGAGTTTGAGGATTGCCAAGGGCCATGCGTCTGTGTGAAGTGAGCAATGTACCAGATAATTTAACATTTAATTACTTCCAGGAAGTTCTGAACTTAAAAAGAACATTCAGGTCAAAACGAAGGGGGTAGTTACTAATCCCTAGTGAAAGACAAAGTTGAGATTGATATCTTTTTTCAGGTTTTCTAAAATTAATCAGCTTTACCCAGGTAAGCACAGGCATTATTGTACTTGGAGGTTAAGGTGCTAAGTTTCCTATTCATCATGGTATCTTATTGCAGTCTTAATTTTTTTTTTTTTTTTGAAACAATGTTTTGCTCTCTTGTGGCACATCAGTTGTATGTGATTTTTTTTTTTTTTTTTTTTTTTTTTTTTTGAGACAAGGTTTCCCTCTATTGTGGCACATCTGTTGTGATCAGTGGCACGATCACAGCTCACTGCAGACTCAACCTCCCTGCATAAATGATACTTCCATCTCAGCCTCCTGAGTAGCTGGGACTACAGGCACACGTCAACATATCTGGTTAATTAAAAAAAAAAAAAAAAAATTCACAGAGACAGGATCTCACTACATTGCCCGGGCAGTCTGAACTCCTGGATCTGGCAATCCTCCTGCCTCAGCCTCCCAAAGTGCTGGGATTATAAGTGTCAGCCACTGCATCCAGCCTCTTCTGCCCATCTTTAAACTGAGTTATTTGCTTTTCTACTATTGAGTTGTATGAGTTCTTTATACATTTTGGATAGTAACCCCTTATCAGGTATATGATTTGCAAGTAGTTTTTACAATCTGTAGGTTGCTGTTTCATTGTACTGATTGTTTCCTTTGCTGTGCAGAAGCTTTTCAGTTTAATATAGTCCTATTTATTTTTGCTTTTGTGGCCTGAGCTTTTGCTGTAATATCCAAAACATCATCAGCAAGGCCAATGTCCCAGAATTTTCCCCCATGTTCTCTTCTAGGAGTTTCATACTTTCTAGCTTTATTTTAGGTCTTTCATCCAATTTGGGATGATTTTTGTGTATGGTATAAATAAGGGTCCCATTTCATTCTTTTGCATGTGAAAATGCAGTTTTCCCAGCACTACCTGTCAGACCGACTATCCTTTCCCCTTTGTGCCTTCTTGTCAAAAATTAGTCGGCTGTATATGTTTGGATTTATTTCTGAGTCAAGACTTATTATAAAGCTACTGTCATCAAGACATTGTGGTATTGGCATGGAGACAAAAGGACTGAGAGAAAAGAATAGAGTTCAAAAATAAAGTCACATGTAAGTATGGAAAAATGAATTTTATATGAAGGTAAAAAGTTAAGTCAAGAGAGAAAGAAGAGTCATTTAAAACAAGTGGTGCTGGAACAACTGGATATCTACATGCCAAAAATATAAACTTCTAACCATTTCTCACACCATATACAAAAATTAACTTGAAATGGGTCCTACACTCAACTATAAATTTTAAAACGTTAAAACTTCTAAAAGTAAAATTAAGAAAAAAACTTTTTTTAAAAATTTCGTTGAACTTGGGTTCAACGAAGTTTTCTTAGATATACCATCAAAAGTATGATCCATAAAAGAAAAAAATAGATAAATTAAACTTTATCAAAATAAAGATGTTTTTCAAAAGACACTGTTAAGAGAATGAAAAGACAAGACATAGACTGAGAGAAAAAGGATTTGTATCCAGAATATGTAAAGAACCAAGACTCAATTGTAAGAAACCAATCAACCCAGTTTTTAAAATAGGCAAATGATTTGGACACTTGACCAATGAAGATATACAAACGTCAAATAAGCACATGAAAACATGAAGGACATCATTATTCAGTGGGAAAGGGCAAATTAAAATAACAATAAGGTATAGAAGTATTAGAAAGACTAACAACTAACCAGGCCAAATAAGTGCTGATGAGGATGTGGAGGAACTGAAACTATCACAGACTGCTGTTGAGAATGTAAACTAGAACACAAACTTTAGAAAGTAATTTGGTAGTTTCTTAAAAAATTTAACATGCAAATGTCATATGATCCATTCATTCCACTACTAGGCAGTTTCCCCAGAGAATGAAAGCATTTGTCCAGATGAAGCTTGTACAGTAATGTTTATAGCAACTTCATTTAGAATAGCCCCAAACTGGAAATCATCCAAAAGTCTATCAACAGCTGAACAGATAAACTGCAGTATATTCATTAAATAGAACTCCACTTAGCAATAAAAAGAATGACCTATTGATACACATTACAATATGGATTAATCTTAAAATAATTATACTTAGTGAAAAAAATGCTTACTGCATGATTCCATTTTTTAAGAGTTCTGAGAAATGCTCATAGTGACAGAAAGCAGTTTAGTGGTTGGCTGTGACAGGTTAGTAAAAGGTAGAAAAAGGAATTACAAAGAGGCATGAAAAAACTTGGGTGCTATAGTTTTGTTCAAAACATGTATCTGCCACAATGAGCTTGATAGCCTCCATTACTTGTTTTTGTTTTTTTTTTTTTTTTTTTTTTTTTTTTTTTTTTTTGACAGAGTCTCATTCTTTCACTGAGGCTGGAGTGCAGTGACATGATCTTGGCTCACTGCAACCTTTACCTTCCGGGTTCCAGCAATTCTCCTCCCTCAGCCTCCCAAGTAGCTGGGATTACAAGCATGCACCACCACACTTGGCTAATTTTATTTTCAGTAGAGATGAGGTTTCACTATGTTGGCCAGGCTGGTCCCGAATGCCTGAACTCATGATCCAACCCCACTGGCCTCCCAAAGTGCTAGGATTACAGGAGTGAGCCAGTGTTCCCAGCCGCCTCCATTACTTTTCTGACGAGACTTGTGACATTAATAAATGTGTGATATTACATAATGAGTTATATCATTATTTGAAATATCTGCATGACTTGGTGATCTGATATTTTCCGAATGACTGAAGCATAATACTATAAAATCATGCACGGGTAAAAGATGCATTCAAACTGCAAGACCAACGAATGAACTTAATGTAACTGAATATGAAAAGTTCACCAGTAAGGTTTGAGATTGCACATTGCAAACAGCCTTTAGGAGAATTTAGCAAAATCTACTATGGTGGATAGAATTTGAATATGGCCTTCCAAAGATGTCCTACTCTAATACCTGGATCCCTATGAGTGTAAGTACTACTCGTAATATGTTCTATCATGTACAGTTGACCTTAAAATAAGATTACCCAGGTGTGCCTGATCTAATCATACAAGCCCTTTTAAAAGTAGAGAGTATTCTTTACCTAGTAACATAAGAGAAAGTTAGAAAAATTCAAAACACTTGAAGGATTTAGCAGGCCCATGCTGGCTTTGAAGATAGAAAGACCATGTGAAAAGGAATGTAGGCAACCTCAAGGAGCTAAGAGATGCCCCTGGCAGACAGCAGGCAAAGAAATGGGAACTTTAGAGGTACGCTGCAAGGGACACGATTCTGCCAGCAACTGAATGAGTCTGGTAGCAGATTCTTCCCCAGAGTCTCCAGATAACAGCTCAGCCTGACATCCTGATTTTGGCTTTGTAAGACCCTGAGCAGAGAACACAGTCAAGGCTGTCAGGACTTCTAACCTACAGACCCTGTCAGGTAAAAAAATAGGTGTCACTTTAAGCCCTCAGATTGTGATAATTACTTATGGAGAAATCAAAAGCTAATACATTTACGTAAATCAAAATACAGAAACTCGGATCCAACAATCTCACTACTGAATTTTTACCTATAGATACACTTCCAAATGATTCTTACAGTTAGTCCAAGGATATTCATTGAACACTTTGTAAAAACAAATAATAAAAATGACCAAAGTATCCACAAATAAAGTTGTGGTTGAATAAATTACGTAAATCCACAAAATGGAATATTCTGTAGCCATTACCAGAAAAAGGTAGAATTGTATAGATAACTGTAAAACAGTAAAACCATCACACATTATAGTAATAAGAAAAAAAAAAAGCAAGATCTGAAATACTGTTGGAGTATAATTTGTTTCATAATTAAATTTAAAGCATCTGCATTAAACATTTTTCTGGAAAAAAAATTTTAAAACTGTAAGCAGCAATTAGCTTTGAGAGAGACTGAGTGGAAGGTTTCATTTTCAATTTTCTACCTTTCATTATATTTTCAATTTTCTAATGAAGTTTATTATTCTTATTCATTTAAAAAATATAAACAGAGGTTACTAGTCAGAGTCTAGATAAACACTTGCTTGGCTCCTGTACAAAACTACCTTCTTTTGTTTTATTTAATTTGGACTTGCCATCTGGAATTTGCATCTATGGTCCTTTAACAATTACAGTAAGACCAAAATCACCTTTCCTCAAGTCCGTCCCACCTCCCAAATCTAAGTTTTTCAGTGGCATTCCTTATTATTCAGGGGCTTCATTTGCACCCATGTAAATGTTAGTATGTATTTATAATATTTACACATTTAAACCATTAAAACATACAATGTACCTAACATAGACAATGCCATCCTGATGAGGATAAAGATGATAATGAGCTAGGTATTCTGCAGTTACATGGTAACATTGAGAAATATTTCAATAGCAAGCAAAGTAGTATAACAAAACAGGACCAATAATTACAAATCATGAAAAATTAATTTCTGTAAGCAGAAATTAATGAGCTATCTACAATATGTTTACATATTTTAATTAAAATTAGAAAGGTTTTTCATATTTATTTAAATTTCTCCTAAAATGAGTAAATAATTTTTAAAAGTAAAGCAAATTCCTTTCACTTATTAAATACTCTATTTGTAAAGCTTATGAGATCAAATTTTACTTCTGATTGTATTTTCTACAACAGGACGTTGGACAATGAAAAAAACTTTAAAACATACTATTAATATAGCACTTCAAAGTTTTCTTTGTCAAAAGTTGTTAACATAAAAGTGTTGAAAGTCACCAGAAATAAATACCAAGACATATTCATAGACTGATCACTTTTTTGTTTGTCCACATATGAAAGAAGTTCATAATTCAAAAGTGAGTCAAAGCATTGTGAGATTATTACATATGACCATCAAAAAAGAGGTTGTGCAGGGTGCTGTGGCTCATGTCTGTAATCCCAGCACTTTGGGAGGCCAAGGCAGGAGAATCACATGACCCCAGAATTCAAGACCAGCCTGAGCAACATAGTGAGACTCCATTTCTACAAAAAAATTATTAAAAATTAATTCAAACATTTAGAAGAGAGGTTGTGTGGAGATGTACTTGGAAAATGATATACAATGAACTAAATATAAGATAGTACTGTCACTATTATAAAGTCTAAGTACACTATCTTTTTCTAGTGTTTTGCACATGAAGATTATATATAACTGAATTCCATAGGTAACTATATTCTAATAATAAATCTTTTTAAAAAAGCAGTTGACATTTTCTAGAAAACAGCAAAGTGTTACAGCCTATAAAAATACTGACTATAGGTACAGACTCTTTTGTTATCTGGAAATGTTAGACAAAATCCTTGGAAACTTTACAAGGAGAAATCAAAGAGACTGAACATATAAAAACAATAAAACATGACATTAAAATGTCAGCATGCAAAATTATCAGATCACATTACCTGAAACCAGTTCCATAATGATGTAGACAGGCTGTCTTTGTGTGCAAACTCCTATAAGTTTGACAATATTGGGATGATCATATTGCTTGAGAATTCTAGATGAGATGAAAATATAAGAATAGTTATCATTTGAATAATAAAGCATTAATTTGTGATCACACATAGTGTTTACAACTAGAATACTCTTGAATCATAATTCAATTTTTAAAATTTTGGTATGACCCCAAATTATGATAAATTAGATGTATACAAATGAGTAAAGTCTTCCCTCAGTATCTGTAGGAGATTGGTTCCAGGACCCCCGTGGATACTGAAATTTATGCATGTTCAAGTCTCTTACACAAAATGGTGCAATATTTGCATATAACCTACATGCATCCTCTCACGTATTTTAAACCATCTCCAGATTATTTGTAAGACCTAATATAATGTAAATGTTATATAAATAGTTGTTATACCGTATGGTTTATGGAATAATAAGAAAAAAATTCTGTACATGCTCAGTACAGATGCAATCATCAACTTTTTTCCCCCTAATATTTTTGTTCTGTGGCTCATCAAATCCCAGATACAGAACCCATGGACACAGAGGCCCAACCATACTGGTACATACTGGCAACATAATATGGATGCAAATGAGTCAATTATCCTTAATTAAATATTCTTTTAAAAATTATTATCTACTCTGAATGATTAACAACCATGTTAAATAGAAATGAACTAGTTAATCTAAAACATGTACAACTCCCTTCAAATTATAATATCTGGTTTTAGCCACTACCACAAAAGTATAGCTGAAAAGTATTAGTGGGCCAAAAATTGTGAGCTGCTGGGGCAGCATACATATATTTATTTTTAACACACATACTTGATTTTAAAATACAGAAAATAAGAAATCATTTTATACTGGTAAATGCTACATTTCATTGGATTTTGTAATAGTTAAATACTTTCTTGATCAGGATCAATTTCAAAATGGTAGAAACAAAAGTTCTGAGAAAGTTGGCAAATGGATAATTGAATAATAGAGTTTCAACAGAGACTTCAGCTAAAGCAGAGTTGCCTTTGTTTGGATAAGGGCAAAATTTCATCAGTGGGCTATGAAAGTAGGATAGACTTGAAACCATGTCCGTAAAGAGTTAAGAAAAAAATCGCAACACAGTAATGACTAACAAAAATCCTTGAGTTTGCAGGATAGCACATAAAAAAAGAAACAACTTGCTCTATCACTGAAACTCCCGTTGTTTATAAAAGAACTGCTGAAATTGGTTAGAAGAAATAGGGCTAACTGGCATCTATGCAGGAACAAGCTTGCTAACATCATGGCCTGAATTTCCAGTACATAGTTTAGACTAACTCCCCCTGGATTTGCACATATGAACCATGAGATTGCATGAAGAGATAACCATGTGTGGCCAAGGACTTTCCAGGCCTCTCATTTCCCCTTCCACTAATCACTTAGTAATTTCAGAATCTACCCCCTCAACCTTTTCTAATAAAAATATTGCTCTGAAATCAGTAACAGTTGATGTTTAACAGTAAGTTTTTCTTTTCTCAAAGACCTGGTGTCACGGTATTGGCTTCTAGCACATTGGGCAGTGAGCCCCTTCTACTTGATAATGCACTCACCTATAGAACTCCAAACATGAGCTAAAAATAAACTAAATTCCCTCAGATGCCTGTCTGTCCCAATTATTTCTATTACCAAATCTTATTCTTTATTATCTTATCGACATAGTTATAAATTCACTCATATTTGAAAATTGCTGTATCCTTTCCTAAGAGGACGAAAAAGGTAACTTCGGAGAAAGACAAAAAATTTATGCATGTATTGTACATGTACAACTAAAGCAAGGAGAGCTATAAAAATGTTTTAGACAATATAAAAAGATAGAAATGAAAAGACAGACTGGGAAGAATTCTAAAGGAAATATTCTGCCAATAACTTTGGCCTTGCAACTTCTACTAGAAATTTAAAAGAAAGGTTTTATGATGTTTGACTTTAATTTCACAGGTTAGAAACTAAGAAATTTGCACAATACAGCATGAACTCAGATAATATTAAATATCTAAATATATACTTCTAGTGTATACTAGAGGACACTTGGAAGTTTGCATGAATGTAAGTTTCATTTTTAACATAAAACAATAATTTCACCTTAAAAGAAGAAATTAAACTCTGCAATAAAAAAAGTTAGAAAGCAAGAAATTTAAATATTTTTGAAAACATGTGAGGCACAGTATTTTACCTTAATACTTATGAACAACTGTAAAATAACGAGCCTGTGAATTTCAGTTGTGTTCACATGCCTTTTAATTCATCACAATTTCTTTTCTGACTTGCCAACAAGTCATGAAAAAGGTTTACTGCTTTACTCTGCAGATAACATTTCATAAATGCATCCAACTACTTTAGCCATTGCCATTATTCATTTTTAGATGATGACTTAGTATATATATATTAGTATATATATATGACTCTATGCCATGTTACTTATGAATAGTTCTCTTGTTGCCATGGCAATATTCTCCCATTGCACTTTCCTTTTAATACACAAAAACATATGGATCCATGTATCCTCTTCCTTCCCCATCCATCTATCCATCCATCCATCCATCCATCTGTCCATCAATTCATCCATTTCCCACCCACATGTCCATCCAGGTTACTCTTTCCAAAGTGGCTTCTGGAAAGATGCATTTGTTTTGTGTTTTGTTATATATACTCAATTTTACCACTAACAGAAGAGTTTTAAGTATGTGCAACATAGGTAACAGGTATTATTTTCTAGTATTTAGCTAATAATAGAAAAAAAAAAGAGAATTAATCATCTTAGAAGATTAGAAACAAAAAAATATGCAAACTTTAGAAGAAATGCCAGATACTAAGCTGAAGAAATCTGAGGTTCTCAGAAATGAAACCTAACGGTTGAGAAAACAGAACCAAGCAGTACTATCTAAGGAGGGTAGGACAGATTTAATTATCTACTTAAACGTATATGTAAGCTGTACAGTTCATGTACATAATATAGTAATTTTTTATCATAATAAGCACAGTATTGCATATATACATATATGTATATGTATGTGTGATGAAAGCGAAATAATGTAACATTTTAAGAACTTGAATAATACTGCTTTTTAACACTTGGTTGGACTACGATTGCTGAATTGATCTGCAGACTATTACAAAAGGATAGATTTTTGGATTCCACATTGTAATAGTGCTTACCCCTACTATTTCAGTAAATCACAATTTAAGATGCCTTCAAACTTACATTTTAATAAATCATTTACGTAACAAATACATATTTTGATTAATTTAAATAACTCACTTGGCTTCTTGTAAAAATTTTATTTTCAATTCCTGAGGAAGATCTTCTTTACATGTTTTAACAGCAACAGAAGTTTTATCCTTTAATGTGCCCTTATATACTTCACCAAAATTTCCCTGAAAATAGAAATATATTCATTGTCTGGGGTAAATGACAGCATGTAAATCTTTACCAAATACAAGCAAAGGTACCAAGGAGGAGGAAGGTGCTTACCTCCATGTCAGTATCACCTGAGATTAACTAATTTCTATCAGACATAAGAACTTCTAACTTTACTCTATGGCTAGGACATATTTTGGTATAAAATGCCTGATTTGGCTGGGCACAGTGGCTCACTCCTGTAATCCCAGCACTTTGGGAGGCCGAGGTGGGCAGATCACAAGGTCAGGAGATCGAGACCATCCTTGCTAACACAGTGAAACCCCATCTCTACAAAAAAAATACAAAAAAATTAGCTGAGTGTGGTGGCGGGTGCCTGTAGTCCAAGCTACTTGGGAGGCTGAGGCAGGAGAATGGCATGAACCCGGGAGGCAGGGCTTGCAGTGAGCGGAGACTGCGCCACTGCACTACAGCCTGTGCAACACAGTGAGACTCTGTCTCCAAAAAAAAAAAAGCTTGATTTACCGTGCATGTATTTTAGAAGAGAAGAAATTTTGAAATCTATTTTTAAAAATTAAATTCAAAACATTACAGAGAAGAAAAACAAGGCTAACACACTAGCACAACAGCTATTCTTGAATATTCTCTTAGGTTTTTTACACTGCATATGTATTTTTTACATAGCTATAATCATACAATGCAAACTTTTTTTTTTTTTTTTTTTTTTTTTTTTGAGACAGAGGCTTACTCTGTCACCAGGCTGGAGTGCAGCGGCACAGTCTCAGCTCACTGCAACCTCCGCCTCCCAGGTTCAAGCGATTCTCCTGCCTCAGCCGCCCGAGTAGCTGGGACTACAGGCGCGCACCACTATGTCCAGCTAATTTTTGTATTTTTAGTAGAGACAAGGTTTCAGCATATTGGCCAGCATGGTCTCGATGTCTTGACCTCGTGATCTGCCCGCCTCGGCCTCCCAAACTGCTGGGATTACAGGCATGAGCCACCGCGCCCGGCATATGCAAATATTTTATAATAAACTTTAATGCTATTGTTGAGCAAGAAGTAACTAAACTAGAAGTCTGCTATACTTACTGAGTTTTTAGAGCACTAAGATGAATGTAACTCTTAATGTTTAAAGTTCACAAAATTTATACCTTGAACTATTGCTTATTAATAAATTATTAAAATACTTTAAAATATTTTTAACAAGTCATATTCAATTTTTACTATTTAATAGTCAACTCAAATATTTATAAAACAATGGTAAATCATGTTTTCATAAAAATAAACATTAAACAGTAAACATTCATGATAAATTTAAAAAAGCAAAATTTGAGCTTCGCATCTCTGTTATTCTCAAGAGATTGTCTTTTACCCACAATTGTCAGATTATTTATTACATCAGAGGTAGAGAGAAGATATTATTAATTTACATAGTTACTGCTGGGCCTCCACTTACCTAAAGCACTTACAATTCAGCTTGTCTAAAACTTACTGTTCTATTAATCAAAAGATTTTTCCTGGCTATATTACTTTTTTCAGTTACTAGAACCATCATTTGCCTTGTAAGCATTCAGACCCTACCTCCATAATACTTTTTGTCTTATCCCTTGCATCTCAGAAAGGTTACACTGATTCACGATCTCAATTCTGTTACCTAAGCTGATCTCATCTTCAGTCCCTCACCTCTCCAAACCACCTAGAACAGCACTGCCAGATTAATCTTTCCAGAGAAAACTTTGATTATACTACTGCTTTGCTCAATATCCATCCTTCAATTACTATCACTTTCTTGGCCTCTATATAGCTCCATATTATAACCCCCAACTGTTATATGTATTCTGAACTCAAATACATAGTGATCCCTAAATACGTGTCATGCCTTTTCTACATTTTTCCCTCTGTGGAAAACTCCCACCTCCAATCAGAAGCTGATACCTCATCTTTAAGTCCATTTCTTATGCCCCTCGTTCATGAAGACTTTCTTGATTTTCCCAAAATTATGTCTCCTGTCCCTGAATACACATCTCCCCATTGCCCTTTGTGTCTTTCTAATGGTTTCTGCCCTATTTTAAGAGGTACTGGCATGTACTAGGCATTTGAAAAATTTAAACATTAATTTAGCAACCATTATCCAGAGAACGTCAACTCTATCAATGGTGGTCAGAGGGACAATCTTCAGACACTGAGAAACGACTATGCTTTCCCAGACCACCTCTTCTCTATCCAAAGAGGTGAGGAGGAAGCTCAGGACACTCATCACTCTGTATCACTGAATCATTCATCGCAAACCTTTGCTTTAAATGGGAGGTGGGGGGCTGAATATGAGATCAGCTTAGGTGACAGAATTGAGATCCTGAATCAGGTTAACCTTTCTAAGATGCAAAGGGTGAGACGAAAAGTCATGAAGCATGACTTCATCTCTGCCGCTGCCCTTCAGTCCCTGAGGACAAATCTTATGCCCCTTGACTGTGTTTACATCAGTCAATGTAAGATGACCGTGGTCCTAGGTTAATCTTCATCTCTCCCTCTCCAGCCCCCTCAGATTCAGCATACTTCTATTTGATCCTCCTTTCTCATCTATCCCCAACTTGCATAGTGCCTTCTGGAATTCATGGTCCATCATCCTCAAAATTATATTTTCAATCTATTCTTTGATCATTTCCTTTAACTTCCTGTTCTAACAAAATAATGGCTCTTATTAGAGAAGATACAAATGGTGGATGAACTTCCTTTTGCTATCTAAACTTAAGTGATTACTTATTTTCCCCACATATAATCCTACCATTGCCCTGCAGATAGAACACAGTGTTCTATTACCTACTTATTACTGGTTTTAAACCATTATCTCTCCCACATTCCTGAAACTCTCAGCTTTGAAAATTTGTCACTCAATTACATTACCCACTATTCCTCACTCCAGCTGTCATTTACTGAATTTGAAAACATTTTGTTTACTGACAATTTGAGCCCTTGGGTAACTGTCAGTCTACCCAGTGTCCTAATACTTTGTAATTTCAATAGACATTTAAAGGTCCTTCCAAGAATTCAAACTTTCAGTTTCTTGATCCTCTCTCCTCCAATTATCTTGCACTCCAATCTATTTTCTAGGGTCATATCTTAAACTGTGCCATACCTATAATGCAAATGCTCTATAACATCTATCTCATTTGTCTCATCTTCTGGTTGGCTTCTATCTTTCTAGCTTACTTCCTCTTCTTTTTGGAATACTTATCCAGACTTCAAAACTCCTTTGACTTCATAGGAACTGACAGTCTTTAGGTTCTATCACTTTTTACGTCATTCTCTTATTATATTCTCCTCCTCCTGTATTCCACCTTAAATTCCATGGTCAATAATTACAACTGCCTTCCCATACACTCTCAATTTATTTGCTCTTCTGTTAATCTGTAAAACTCCCTTGGCAAATCTACAAGTCTGATTAAATCCAAAACTCTTCCTACTCTGCACCTATAAAGCTAATATGGCTGGAGAAAAACCATGATCATGCTGACTGATTTAACTTTAAATTCATGAACACAAACCCTTAGGGGGCCCTTAACGTACTTAATAATCATATTATATTTTTTTAGATCACTCACACTCCCCGTTTTCTGGATGACTGCTTCTCTTCTATTCTCTTCTCAAATCTCCCATCCTCATTCTTTGCTGATGCTTTTGCTTCCTACTTCATTTCAAGAATCAAAGCAATGTAAAGAGAACTTTGGGCTCTTGTTGCTCTACTGACCCACCTACCAATCTTCCTCGCTGCTATAAAAAGTGAGCTACTGTGTTTCTATTAAAGTCAATCCTTCATTGTGAACTAAATTGCATCCCCTCTTACCTACTCAAGGATGACGCTGTAGCAATTTCTCTCTCTCTCTCTCTTAAATGATGAATTTTCACTAGATCATTCCCAACTGCAAACTAGTATGCTATTATTTTTCTCAAGTTAAACAATAACAATTACAAAGCACAAATCATTCTCTTGAAACTACCACCCCACATCTCTGATTTCTTTCGCAGCAAAACTTTAAGGAATTACATCTTCGCTACCTCTAATCCTCTCCTCCCGTTCTTCTCAAATCCATTCCAAATTGGCTTTCACCTAAAGCATCCCAAGGAAACTGCTCAGCCAAGTCACCAGTGATCTTCTCATTGCTAAATCCCATCTCGTTTGGCTTTTCAGCATCATCTGACACAACTGATCACTCTCTTCCTTGGTATATACTTTCTCCTGTTGTCTTCCAAGGCATCATATCTCCTGGTTTTCTGCCTTCCTACGTGGCTGCTTTTTTAAACCTCCTTTGGGTATTGCTTCTCTTATTTTCACCTCTTAATGTCCCAGTGAGCAAGGCTCAATCCTTGATCTTCTTCTCTTCTTCATCTAGACTCACTCCATTGTTGAATTCATCTAATTGTATTAAGTACCAGCTATATACTAACAACTACCAGATTTGTACTTTTGACTCAGACCTCTTTTCTCTAACTCCAGACTTGATACCCAATAGTTTCCATCATCCCCACTTGGAAGTCTAATAGAAAAACTCAATACATCCAAAACTGAACACCTCTTCTCGTTCCCTGAAATCTTTTACACTTAGGACTGAAATCTTTCTCTAATACCCCACATACAGAGTCCATCAGGATATTCAATTCATTCAATTTCAAAAATACATCCAGAACTCACTACTTCACACCACCTCAATTGCTATCATCTTAATCTAGCATCATCTTTTAGTCAGGTAAGTTCAACTGCCTCCTAACCTTTCCAAGTTGTCAGCCTATTTTCACAACTCCCAGAATAACTTTTTAAAAAAGATCATGCCATTACTCCTTTCAAAATTGCCCACCAGCTCACCATTTCATTCATAATCAAAGCCAAAGTAATTACAATGACTTACAAGGTCAATGTAATTTATACCCTCATCACCTTACAGACGTCCTCTCCTATCACATTCACCTTGCTTACTGTTACAACCAAAATGCCTCCCTTGTTCTTCAAACAAAGTTTGCATTGGCTGTTTACTCTGCATAGATCCTTATCCCCTCAGATGTCCATGTGGCTAAATTTCCCACCTCCTTCAAGTCTTTATTCAAAAGTAAACGTAAGATAATAAGGTTTATCTGGATTTCCTACTAAAAACAGCAACTACAACTAGTAATGCTTCCAATCCCTCTATATTTTTCACAGGACTTAGCACCCTCTAACATTACAAAATTTACCTATTTATTATGCTTATTGTTTATCTTCTCCTCCTAGAGAGATTATTAAACTCCATAAGAGAAAGGATTTCTGGCTACTTGTTCATTGATACTGTAAAATGTGCCCAGAAAAGTGCCTTGCACATAGTAGGAATTCAAAAAACACTGGATGACTGAATATTTATTGAATACCAACTATCGACTATAGCTGCACCTGATACTGTATATCAAGTACAGTCTACTAAAAATACAGTGCTGAATACAAAAAAACCTCAGCATTCCTGCCATTATCTTATATTACAACTTAACTCCAAAGTCTCTAACGACAGGAACCATGGCTAATTGTCTTAATTAGCCATGCACTCTTAAGCAGTATACTGTAAATGATTATTTAAAATAGGCAGTGAAAAATATTAAATAACCATTTTCTTGTACTTAAAAATACTGGATGAAATTAAGCTACACATTGCCTCAAAGTCACAGTCTTTTATTTAAAATAAATTCATTGAGACTGACATATTACTTGTTGTTGAGAAAATAATTATTCTTTGAAATAGTCTGAGGAGACAAATTCCTCCTAATACTTTATAGCATAAACTAAACACAAAAATAGAAATATTTCTCTTTAACTAAAAATATTTTTTCCATAGTACTAAAAAGTCTGTCCTTCTCAACATATTCTGCCTTTATTTCAGTAAATGCTTTAGTTTTACAATTTATTATTTAACTGTATCATGGAAATTAGTCTTTGTAATATTTTTTGTTCTAGTCACTGCTACTGAGTTACTTAGAGCAAGGGAAAGAAGAAATATTTCCTTAAGGATGAGGAAAGAAATCCAGAGGAAATAACATATGAGTCACTGATTTTAGCTTGAAGTTCTTTAGAATTCACTTACTAAATATGCCAATAAAAATCTGCTTTCCAATAACAATCTGATGCTTCCATTTGGGAAAGGTATTTTAAAATAATAAATGATAAGAATCCTGCAAACTATATTATTTCAACAGACATTTACTTTCTCAGAACTTTTTTAAAAATAGGGGAAAACAGTCAATTCATCAAGTTTACATTTGAATTAAAAAATTAATGAATAATCATTTCTTTATCTAAAATGTTCAGCCTTAATTAAGTTCAGTACTGATCACTCATATGTATATTAGCTTTTCCTAAATATATATTTTATACTATTTTTTGTATCACGCCATGAAGATAAACTGAATTTGTATTTTTGTATATTAATAGAAACATCACTAATTAAGTCATTGACAAAAAAGTGAGTACTTATTCACTGGAACTCAATTATAAATAAACTATTATTAATAAATTTTCAAATAGTCCATTTGGTTAATTCTCAAGTATCCGCCATTATTGTTAAATAACATATACTTGACTATGGCCTATGAGTTCAAAGAAACTTCCAACTATGTTGGAAGAAAAGGGACTTTCATTATATATAGTTTTTTTCTGATTAATAGAACTAGTTATAAAATTAATATTTATATTGAAACAAATATCTTGTCCACATTTTTAGATTCAGATATGCCCAGTGTTCCAGCGTTGTTACACACTGTAATTCTATATACAATCCTGAAATCCCAAGAGGCTGTATGCCATTTTTTTCCTGAACTATCACATGTAACCAGAAACAAAAAGAACAAGACTTTTGGGTATTTATTTAAACTTTTATTATCTCACTGTTTCTTTTCAAATCTCAGTTCACTAGTTTTGAGTTTACTGCATACTGAAATAAAATCATTATGATTTTTAGTCCTTCCAGGGGAAAACACACACATAATATTCTTAAAAGTTAAGAATCATCCTTAAACCTTTCAAAGACTTTCACACATCTATTTCAGTGAGCATCACAATATTGATAACAGATACAGTATTGCATTCTAGTTAATGTGTAATGTGCCTCGCAGCAATATAAGAAAAGCTTTGAAGAAAATGAAAAAATCTGCAGTCTTCAGAATCAATATAGACTTCTAGTTATTTAGCTCAGTTGATTACATACCTTGCCCAGTAATTCTCCCAATGTGACATCTTCATGACTGAGAATCCATTTCTTGTCCTACAGCAAAGAATAAGAACTGTTGTTTAGTACAAGCAAGGGTACATTTCTTGAAGTTGCATTTGAGCCACTGGAAAATAGACCTAAAGGGATATTTCATTCAGACCATTCAATCAACAGCACACTAAGAAGTTATAACCCCAAGATGCTGTAAAACAGATTTAAGAAATGATACTACACAATAGGATATTAAAGTCTACATTACAGCCAAATTCCATCAGAAATCTCAGCCTTTGAAATGATAGTATCCCTGTAATTAGAACACAGCATGCACTTTCCACCAACCATAAAGTTTATGTTATGCTATTATTTGTCATTTCAAAAAGCTGTCATAAGGCCATGAGGGAGTTTGATTTTACAATACAAAATTTTCAGTTCTCATTTAATCTTAGAAATTATTTTTCTACTCAAATCATATTACTAAGAGCTAATTTTTCCACATATAAATGGGCCATGAATTACAGCTGTCTCTGATACTTCATATAGTCCTATATCTTTCCCAGGTAATTTCCTGTGGTATAATAAAGCAACAAACACCAATTACAGTATCACTAGGGTGCATAAGGCCAGTGATGCAAACATATCGTTGGAAGACAGCATCCCATTATCTGATCTCAAGAACCGATTACTAGAGGATATTTTATCATATAAAAAAGCTCAACTACGAAACCCCACAATACCACAATGTAAGAAAAAATATGTTTTTTAATGGAGGAAGGAAAAAGGGAAAAAGTAAGAGAAAAGGAGGGGAGGAATGAAAAGGAAAGAAAGAGAGGAAGGGAACAAAAAAAGGAGGGGAGTAGGAAGGAAGAGGTGGAGGAGGAAGAGTATCCTGGGTGATATATTTTATTTATGAGTTAGGTTTCTTATTAATGTTAGAGTGTAGTTTATTATGATCTATGAGTTGTAACAAGTAATCAGACATCTTGAAGTAAAAATTCATCCTAACTATGACTTTAAAATGTCCTGGGCAGTTATTTGAAGTGCTTTACCTTCTGAAATACCATGTGGCAAACATTCAACCAACACTCTCTGTTAGGTTAACAAAGGGACAACACTGATTTTTAAAATGCAATAGTTTTCATGCATAGTTTTTCCTCCTAAATATAAAGTTAATGCTATAAAGATCCTGGAAGAAAACTTAGGAGGATAACCTCATGATCAAGTGGGTAAGCAAAGGTTTCTTAGAGAAGCACAAAAAACACTAACTATAAAAAAGAAATGAAAACTGGACCTCATCAAAATTGAAAACATTTATTCAAAAGCATCATTTAAAAAATGAAAAGACAAACTATAACCTGGGAGAACATTTTTGCAATACTGAATTTCTATCTGATAAAGCATTTGCATGAAGAACATATACAAAACTGGTATCTCAACAACAAAACAAAGAACCCAGTTCAAGAAATTGTGTTAAAAAAGTTCAGAAAAGATGATGAACAAACAGCCAGTAAGAACATCAGAGACACTTAACATCATTAGTTACCAGTGATATACAAATACAAACCACAGTAAGATGGTACTTCATTACTTCATACCCATTAAGATACTAAAATTAAAAAGATTAACAATATCGAGAGATTTTGAGGGTGTGGAGCAACTGTAATCCTTATGTATTGCTGGTGAAAATGCAAAAGCATTATTTTCCCAAATGCAAAAAAAGCATAATTTGGAAGTTTCTCATAAAGTTAAACATACACATTCCATGACTCAAATTGCTCTCCTAGGAATTAACCAAAGATAAATGAAAACATACATCCACAAAAATATTCATCAAAAAATGTTGGAAGCAGCTCTATTTGTAATAGCCAAAAACTAGAAACAACTCAGATGTCCATCAAAAAGAAAACTGATAAACACATTTTGGTACATTCAGGCAACTGACTACTATTCAGCAATAAAAAGGAACTTACTACAGATGCATATGACAGAGCACTTGCAAATCATTTTTGCTGAGCTAATAAATCTAGACAAACTTTACATACATAGACACTAATTCCATTTACATAAAATTCTAGAGAAGGACAATCTATAATAATAGATATCAGAGAAGTGGTTGCTTGGGGCAGGAGTTGAGAAAGAATGACTGCAAAAGGGAAAAAAGCAACTTTGTAGGGGGTTATAAAAATGTTCAATTCCTGGCTAACATGGTGAAACCCCATCTCTACTAAAAATACAAAAATTAGCTGGGTGTGGTGGCGCACACCTGTAGTCCTAGCTACTCAGGAGGCTGAGGCAGGAGAATCACTTGAACCCGGGAAGTGGAGGTCGCAGCGAGCCAAGACTGCACCACTGCAGTCCAGCCTGGCGACAGAGCAAGACTCTGTCCAAAAAAAAAAAAAAAAAAAAAGGAAGTTCAATTTATTGGTGTTTCATTGAACTATATATTTAAAACCTGTGGAAAATTTTATTTTATATAAATTACACATCCATAAAGTTCATTTTTTAATAAAAAATAAAAAAGCTGTACTTTCCATTTGAGTAGCAGTTCTGGGGTTTAACTCTCCACCCTATATATAGAAGCAAACGTTATTCTTCAAAGAGTGCCATCTGGCAGTCAGGAAAGTTATTTTAAAGTTGCAAACTGATTCTTGGACAGCTTTTCCACTTTAAACAATGATAACCTAGGCAGTTCAGCCCAATCCTTGTAGTGCAAACCACTGAAAAAACAGGATGAAATGTAGAAACAAAAACACAAAAAGAAAAAACAACTAAACAAAGAAAACCCCTAAACATCCATTTAAAGGCACTGGAGAGCTACTAAAATAGTGAAGTATTGAGAGACTAAAGCTAGGTTAAGAAAAGAAGTGATGTCAAGGATTTATAGGCTACTTTTACCCTTGAATGCACATGGTCATTGTGAAAGCAGAAGCCAATAGGTTAAAAAATACAGAGGGAGAGTTCAGGGACTGCAAGGAGAAAAGGCTCTGACAAAACACCCCAGGCTTTTAATAAACCCCAAACATACCACACTGTGGTAGAAAAAGTAACCTGGAAATGAAAAGAAGTAAGCCTACCTTCTAAACATGTCCATCAGGGATTGAATTAAATTAGGGATTGGCAAACTAAGTCTGCAGACCAAACTGGTTCACTGTCTGTCATACGAAATTTGAATTTCAGTGTCCTTAGATAACGTATCAATAGATCTACAGAAATTATCCAGTCTAAGTTATAGACAGGAAAAAAAAAAAAAAAAACAGTAGAGAACAGAATATTGGTCAGCAGAAACAGGAGGTGTGGGGGATTGAGGAATGGAGGTAAGTTGACCAAATGGTACAAAATCTCAGTTAGATAGGCAGAGTAAGTTTCCAAGATCTATTGCACAGCAAAGTGACGATGGTTAATAATAATGTATTTCTATTTCAAAATTGCTACAAAAAACTCCAGATTTTAAATGATCTCACTACCAAAAATAAATTGTGTGAAGTGACGGATATGTTAATTAGCTTGATATAATCATTCCACAATGTATATAAAATTATTATTTGTTAATTAAAAGTAAAAATGTAAATAATAAAAAAAGCCACATGACTCAGTCTGTAAGAGGCAGGGATAAATGCCTGAGGAGAATTCAGTGGCTATTTTGATCAGAATTTGGTACCTGCCATTTCTGTGGATATTCTGCAGAAGTGTTGATAGAGGGGCAAACTCCCAATCTGTTAAATTGGATAAAGATGGGATAGAACTACCAACCCTCTCACCCTTAGGTATTAAATGGAACATTCCTATGGAGGCTGCTAAGTGGGTGAGAAACACATTCAATTCAGTTATACGATGATGCTACAGCTTTACTTATGCCTCTGAAATGGTATCAGAGGACAAGTCAAAAGTAAATTAGGGAACATGGACATTGAATAACGCAGAGCTGGAGAAAGGAGAACTGCTGAAGAAGCCTGGAACTCTGCATTTACCTTCATTTTGACTGACTTTTCTTCTCTTCCCTTCTATCCAAAGGAAAGAAAAGTCACACTCAGAAGATATGGCCAAAGACAGCTGCAGCTCGCTCCTTAACAACTGCCCCACAGCTGGTTTAGCCTAAAGTGATTATACTACATATTTCTGGTCTCTATCTTTGCTCTGTTTTCTGTAAAGGGACAAGGAGACATTTTGCAACCTTCTCAGATGTAGAGAAAAAACAGAAGAAATGGAAGCAGACTGCCTCTTAGTCTCTTCCAAGAAATAGGAATAGTAGCTTTATCAGTCCACAGGTTAATGAATGAAAATAAAAGTTGTAATTAAGTATAAATCACCAATAGAAATAAGGCAAAGACATAAAAGATGTATTATAATAGGAATGAATAGAGTTGACAGAGTTATATTTAACATTTCATTTGCTTGCAAGTGATCTGTGACCATACAGAAATATCTACAGAACTATGTTCAAAACTAATGCTTGAATTTCCATGATCTTGAAGCTACAACAGATTGACTTAGACTCCTGACATGTTAATATTTGGATTCTATTCTTTATGTTAATTCATGAGTATTAATACATCATGATTACAGTAAAAGAAAAAATCCACTTTTCCTATTTATCAATTCTCTTATCTTAGAGATATTCTGGAGATATAAATTATGTGCTTTGGTAATCACTGTAAGATCACTGTAAGATATGGGCCGCATACAAAGATTTTGGTGGCCTTATAAACCCATGAAATCACAGCGTACTTTCTAATTGCCTAAGCAAATAATACTTATTTTTATTAACTGATTTGTGAGTGAGACTCAGAAAAGGATTTTTCCCTCTGTGGAAGACTCCCACCTCCAATCAGAAGCTGATACCTCATCTTTAAGTCCATTTCTTATGCCCCTCGTTCATGAAGACTTTCTTGAACTAATTGCCCTTCTGGGAAGTTGGCTGACACTACTGAATCTAGTTCTAATAACTTGTGGATGTGAGGTAGCTTACTGTCCCTGTCTTAGTTTGGGTTCTCTCGGAAGCAGACTCTGGGACAGGGATTCAAATGCAAGCAGTAGTTAATTTGAGAAGCGCAAGGAACAGAAGGAAAAAGAGATGTAATACAGGGAAGTGGGGGCAACCAATAAGGTAAGCTATTAAGGTAGCCACTTCACTGTTGCCAACTCTGGAAAATGAGACAAGCCAAAAGCCTCAGAATTAGCTCATCCAACAGGTATTTATTTATATGCAAATTCCTGAGTAGCATTGGTTGAGGGGTACAGAAAAATGAGTGTTAATCCTTGGCAATTCTTGTGGCAGACATGGGCAGAGGACCCTTCTGTGGACCTACTAAACAGGCCAAAGATGAAAACACCTGCAACTGAAAGTTGTCCAGAGTATAATGAGAGGTATGATGGGTATAAGTAGGGCACTAACAGCATCTAGTCCATCCCCTTTTTTATTGATGTATCCTGATCTTCCTGAAGATTTAGAATCCAAGTGGATTCTCCAGGCCTTCCTATAATTCCTGTTCTTACTAAATTCTTTTTCTTTTTTTTAAGAGCGAGGGTCTTGCCATCTTGTTCAAGCTGGTCTTGAACTCCTGGCCTCCAGCAATCCTCCCACCTCAGCCTCTGAGGAGGTGGGATTACAGACATGCACCATCACACCTTGCTCTCTGAAATCCTATCTTTACCGGAGTGCAAATCTCTCTCCTCTTTCTACCCTTATTCTAAGCCTCCTACATACATATTTGTAGGTAGAGTCAAAACTACTCACTGAATATAGAGAAAAATGTGTTTAAATTTCAGTATGTATAAAGTAGTTATACACACTTTAATAAAGAAGCAATGGGTAATTCTAATTTAACAATTAGGTAAGCTAAACAATAACCATGAGTTAGGTCAGTTAAACAAGTATTTAATATAATTTACAGATATTAACATTTGAGTTTTTAAAAATCATAGTTAATATTTAGTGTGAGTTTTCTTGTTACTGACCTTGTCCTGAACCTCTTAAGTAATATTTTATAGTATATACCTATCTTCCACCACCTCTATTTATGTGACTTCTGACACGTAAGTATGTGTCTGGAACTTACCCTCACTTTTCATAGAGATTCACCGCTTGGAAGAAGTACTCCAATATACTCTAGCAGTTACATTACCTTCATTAATGTTCATATTCTTGAATTAAACTTAATACTACCAGCATAAAATAACTCTCCATTTTTTTCCAAAAATGCATGAGAATGCACCTAATATCTATTTCTAAATAGACACCTAAAGTTTTACCATATACAAAATAGAAATTATAATTATAAATAATGCTAGAAAACTGTTCCAATATCTCATAAAATATCTTCCAAAGGCAGTATTTTTATAAACAACAAATTGTGGAAATACTCAGGACACTTAAAAGTTGCCTATAAAGCAAAACTTATGAAGTAAAATTCAATATTCTAATGTTATTTCTTAGAAATGATGAAATTTGGGGCCGGGTGTGGTGGCTCACACCTGTAATCCCAGTATTCTGGGAGGCCTGGGGGGACAGATCGCTCGAGTTCAGGAGTTTGAGACCAGCCTGGGCAACATGGTGAAACCCTGTGTCTACCAAAAATACAAAAAATTAGCCGGGCATGGTGGTGTGTGCCTGTAGTCCCAGATACTTAGAAGGCTGAGATGGGAGGATCACTTGAGCCTGGGAGGGGGAGGCTGCAGTGAGCCGAGACTGCACCACTGCAATCCAGCCTAGGTGACACAGTGAGACCGCATCTCAAAAAATAAAAAATGTATATATATAAAAAGCAGTATTGATTAATTCACAAAGTGAATTAAAGGAAAAGTATTTCTCAAACACACTTGAGATTAAACTTTGTAACTAAATCATCAGGTAATTTCCAAATTAGTTCCTTAGAGTGAATTTTTATATATCATTCTTCCTTACAGTTAAACACATCACAGTGAGTAAGAAACTGGTTTCATGGAAACTTCAAAGTTTATTCACTACATTCATTATAGCTGACAAACTTCAAACTCCTTCCATTCTAGCTCTGGGACTGCAAATAAAATTAATTGACCTGAGATTTACCTCTTTTTTTCCTTTTCTGAAAAGGATGCAAGTAAGAAATGGTATCATTAACTGGTAAACAGAAGAATGAAAACTAGAAATACACACCTGAGATACTGTTCAAACCCAGCCTGCTCCTACGATAACAATGACAATGAAATATAATGGTAGTCTTTGGGAAGAAGGAGGACTCCTGAAGAGAACAGGCAAGAGGTTGGGTTCAGCACACATACCACACACGAATGGGATCTCTATAGTCAAAGAAACTATCAGGAAAAGCTTTTTCCAGGACTCAATTTGAGATGCAATATAACATACAAAAAGATATAAAAAGTAGTCTGGAATATACCAGACAATGCCGACTTACTAAAAGATAGCCAAAACAGTGAAATAGCATGGTAGGCAAAGAATGGAAGCCTACAGATTAGCTCAGAGACTAGCTCCAAATACATCTTACTGTATATATGGTATATGCACATATATCATATGTACATGTGCATATTTCTGCACACTGTGCCAGAAATTTAAAGATATGTGAATTCAAAGTAAGTTAAACATGGTTCCTATTCTCAAGAGCTTTAATATAAGCATACGAAAAATTAAGAGGCTAAGAGAGAAGTATACACAGAATAGAGCTGGAACACTGAGATATAAGTGGCCACTATTATCAAGACAGTTAAAAAAGGCTATACTGAAGAGGTTGAAAGGTTTCTGAAATTTCTCAGAATACTTTTCTTTTGCTTCCTAAAAGCTACTCAACTAAGAAAACTCTAAAGTTCTTCTTTGGGTGTTGAGAAACACAATCTGGTGTCTGTGGAAAGAAAACACCTACTGCCATTCCTTGAGGACCTTGGAAGGAAAAAGAAATGATTAAACAGAATATGTGTTGAGTGAAAAAAATGAGGCACAGCGAGGAAATGTAAGTGTGGAAAGTGAAGGGTAGGAGTTGGGCAAGCATACCTGTGTAAAAGAAACACAGTTTCTTTTCTAACGTATGATTAGTGGTTGTCCAGGTTCCACCAACATTAGCTCTCCTCTTTCTAACATCCCTAAAGAGTTTATTTTTCTGCTTCACTGCCAACAAACTTTCTCTCAGTCTACCATGCAGCAGTCTCTCTGGCATAGCCCACAGAAGCCACTACTTCTATGGGACTCAATATTACAACGCTGGTAGAGAAGGGGTGTAAGTCTAGGAATATGAACCTGGAATTTTAAGATAGAACTGTCAGTATATAAGGATATATTCCATTAGACATGTAAAATCATAGTTATGCTCCATACATTGGATATGTTATCGATAAATTTAAGCATTGCTAGCACTGCTTCTCTAGGAAAGTTCATCTCCAAACAATTGAGTTAAAGATAGATTACACTCTGTTCAAAATGTCACTTCAAGTGTCACATGAGTAATGTAAGTGATGACAAAGGATTTCAGAGGCAAAGGAAGCCATATTGTGCTAGAAAAGTCAGAAGTCTCAAAGAATAGGCAGTATTTGAGATAAGTCTTGAACATGGATATGATTCTGATATGCTAAAAGGAGAAAATAACTCTGGCAAAAGCATAGAAGGAAGTAGAAATCTTCTAGATAGAGTGAATACACAAGAAGAGTGAAGGCAAAGAGTCCTTAAAGGGGAGCAATGCTCAGTGAAAAACTAGAAATGTACTTTCTAACCAGGCCATGGAGAGCAAGGAATCAAGCATACACTTAATCTTACAGACCAGAGGTCTCCAAATATTCTTTATTGTGTAACCCTTTACTTTTTTATAAAATGTTAGCATTTGTTCTACTATATAAATATATAATGTATATTATCCAGCATCCAAACAACAATTAAAATACTATAGTCATTGGACAAGTTCTAGAAGCGTAATTCTCCCTGCTCCTTTCCACAGGAGAGTATTATAGCTATAAACCCTGGACATAATTCAAGAGGCAAACAAGGAACTCCGAAAGATGGTATGAGGAGGCTGAATTGGTTTGCAACTCCTGGAATGGGAGAACAGAATAGTGGCAGGATGTATTCCATCCTGCTGCCACAACAGAAGGCAGCTTGACGCCCAACATAGCCACAGAAGGCAGCTCAGGTAGGCCTATTCCTCCCCTGGATTATATGAGAGTCCTCAAAACGACCAAATGAGCCCAGTACCACCTGCAAGGGGATTGACTGGGAATCTAGCTAACACTAAGCAGCTAAGGGAAGACTCCCTTTCCCAGTTGGCCTAAGACTGCTCTGCCTCACCGAGAAATACTGGGATGGCCCAGAAGTAACAGGAAGACAGATCACAGCCAAATGAGCGACCAAGCCTAAGAGGCCTCTTTGTCTCTGTGGGCCTGTTATCTCACTCCCTAACTGAGAAATAACAAGGCAGCTCGGTTGCATTGGCAAGAAAAGCACTGCCACAAAATGAGAGCTATCCTGGGAAGTCTCTTTGTCTCCATGCACCAAGACTCCTATCACCCTTGCCAGAGACGACAGGGCAGCATGCCTAATGGGAGAAAGAATCCCACCACAATAAGGCCCCAGCCCAGGGAGTACTCTGTTCCCCACAGGCAGGAGAATTCTACCAAACAATCCCATAGGCCTAAGATGCCCTTCCCCAGTGAAACACCTGGCAGCCCAGACTTGAGGAATTCCTTATACTCCTAGAGGCAGCACTAAAATCAACAAGTTAGAAGGAAGCCCAGTGGCACCAGATAAACCAACAAAACAAAATAACACCAAAAAAACTCTAAAAATTGCACTGTCATTGAAACCATTTAAAGCAGGCCAGGCCCTACCTGTTAAACCTAAACAAGGTAACTACCTGCAAAAATGAAAGATTTAAATGGGACCCAAGATGTCCTAACATAGATTATCTGTCTAGGGTACAATTAAAAATCATCCATCATATCAAGAGCCAGGAAAATCACAATCTGAATGAAAAAAGATAAGTCACCCAACACTGGGATGGATCAGATGTTGGAATTATCTGATGAGGATTTTAAAGCTGCCAGAAAAATGCACAACAATCACTTACAAATTCCTTTGAAAAATACGAAAACACATAGATTATCTCAGCCATAGAAACAGAAGTTATTAAAAAAGAATGAAATAGAAAGTATATAACTAAAATTACAAAGCAAATTTTAAAAACTCACTGAATGGGCTCAATAGTAAAGTGAAGGTAAGAGAGGCTGATCACTGAACTTGAGGACAGATCAACAGATTACCCAGTTTGAACAACAAAGAGAAAATAGATTGGGTGAAAAAAAAAATGAACAGAACCTTAGGAACCTGTAAGACAAGCAATCCCACATTTGTATGATCTGAGATAAAAGGAGAGGAGAAAGAGTAAGGCTGAAAGAGTACTTAAACAAATAATGACCGAAACTTCTCAAATTTGGCAAAAGACACAAATCTACAAACAAGAAGCTAACAGGACCTGAAATAGGATAAACACAAATAAATTCAAGCCAAGATTCATCATAATCAACTTCTGACAATGAAAGACAAGGAGTCTTGAAAGCAGCCAGAGAGAAATGACTTTACCTACAGGGGATACCAATTCACAGAAAGCATACTTCTCTTCCGAAACCACACAGTTCAGTAGCACAGTATCTTTCTAGTGTTGAAAGGAAATAACTTTCAATTGTAAATAGTAAATGTGGTAAAACTATCTTTCAAGAATGAATGGAAAATAAGGCTGGGCACAGTGGCTCACCCTAGCACTTTGGGAGGCCGAGGCAGGAGGACTGCTTGGGGCCAGGAGATCAAAACCAGCTTGGGAAACAAAGTGGGACTCTGTCTCTAATTTAAAAAAAAAAAAAAAAAAAAAAAAAAAAAAAAGAATGAAAAGAAAATAAACACATTTTCAGATTAAGAAAGCCTAAAAGGATGTAGGTAAAACCAAAACTAAACAGAGTTGTACCTTAACTTTCACAATAACCCTGTGTGAGGAAAGTTTAACAAAGTAGGTCTGTTTCATTAAGTTTCTGCATATCTCTATACTCTTGACAACCTTTGGTGAAACTGAGAACTAAACTACTGGAATGTTCAAAAGTTACTAAGTAATGTTAGTCCATAATGACGGAAGTCATCATGGTCAAGAAGAACTAGATTGTTAGCATATTTAAAGCAAACATAAATATTCATTCTATACACATCGTGCCTGGTCTGGGGTCCTCACCACGGCTGGTCAAGTAACAGGTATGTGATCAGCCCCTGGTAAGAACTTTGGACTCCAAAACTCAAATGGAATTTCCTGAGCAATGGTATCACACATGGCCTTGCAGTTTGTAGACAGAAAGACTTACCCATAAAATTCCTGCTATAAATAGGGCAAGAAAACCTCTTTTGACCTAGCTTTTGCTGTTCCTACATGAGTGCTTTGCGACAATAAATCCTAGCCTTGAGTACAACTTTATACTAACTTAGGTGAGCCTTTCTAGTGAATCACTGAACTTGGGGGTGTTAGTGGGACCATCAAGCCAAGACTCTGAGGTTCTGAGAGACAGGCTACTCTGACAGCAAATGGCAGAAACAATGTTTGAACCCATATATGTCTGAATCTGAAGCTTATGTCCTTTATAACAAATTACACTGTTACCCAAAATAGAGTAATTTATTTAAAGCAATGCATATGACTCTTTCAAGTTCAGAGATAATGATGCAATCAATTTTAATTAATTGAAACACAGTGGGTTATAAATTCTATTTCAAGTTTCAAGTTCTAGTCCTATCAGATTTTTTTAACTTATGATTTACATACTTTGTTTCAAATTATTTCTACGCAAATCAATTATAGATTGCTCTTCATCCACTGCATTTATTAGATTACAATCTAAAGCTTTGCATTTTGCACATTCACAGTTTTTGTGTCAAAAAATAAAATCACAAAAAACTTTACAGTTGTAATCAAGTATGTCTTAACATAACTGGCAGAGTAATGAGTCAATTTTGTATAATCTTTATGTAATCTGTAACCTAAAAAAATAATGACTCAACTTCGGTCTGTACACCACTTATTTTAACTAGATAAATGACAAATATTCCATTTTCCCACAATAACTCTGTACCAAATTTTCTATAAAATATAAAATCGCTTAAAAATAAGGTTTCAACAAAATTAAGTCATTAATATAGTACTTTTAATGAAAACACTATGTTCTTGTAAATCCCACATCTTTATACAAGTAGATATAATAGTAAGCAAAAGCTATAAAAATAACTGAAAATAAAATCAAATTAGTTTTAAAATGTTAAAACCTAAATCTTAGAATTTTGCTTCACAAATGTAGTCATTTTAAATAAAGTGAACAAGCAGCCAATAAGCAACATCTCCTTTGTTCACCTACTGAAGACAACCAGCAGTCTGCCCAGGCTGCAGGAAACTAATTGTGCTTCTTGATGGATTGCTACAGAGTACAGATGGTCATTATTTATTATGTCAATCAACCCCTGCCAAATCCCTTTGGATGGCTGTACCATTTCTTCCTAAAGTTATCCTTTAAGGGGCATAGGGACTTATTTGAAATTCGATCTCAAGTAGGTAAGTCAGAGTGATTAGAAGTGTGACTTAAATTAACAGTTCCCTTTGATTCACAGTTCTCCAGAAAGAATGCCCACCAAAAGAAAATACTAATAGTAAAGAACAATCTTATTCTATTCCTGTATATCTTCCCAACGTTCAAAACTGAAATAGAAGTGCTTGCTTCCACAAGACTGAAGTTATATTTTTAATTCAACATTTTCATTTTTAAATCATTGTTTTTGATAAATAATTCTACCTTAAATACAGGAGAATTCACCAATACAGTAATGCAATCTATTTCTCAGCAACAGCCAATGTAGTGAAGGTTCAACATGAGGATTTAGTTACCAAAAATATTGGAAATATAAGCTTTGTCCATCCCCTGGTCAAAGGTATAGTAGTAATCATCTAGTGTAATAGTTTGAAAGAAAGGAAAAAAAGGCAAAATTTAAATACAGACTTTAAAAATTATCTCACTACAAAGACTTAATACCTGTAGCAGACGAATTTCTAAACATATTGACAATATGATATTTTGGAGCTAACACACAAAGACCAACATATCATCCTTAGAATAATTAACAAAATGTCACAATACATAAGATGATTCTCAGAGATTTTTCTACTATTCATACTGAAAAATATTTGCTATCTCTGTTTTTCTTTTATATGCAAGTTTTCAGTCAGCCTGCTTCATTATCTTCCTAGCTGGCTCAGCACATTTATTTCACTCAAAGTCTCAGCCATAGAACCTTTTATAATCCAAAAATTATTCAGAATTTGATCAGCTTTGTCATTAAAGTTATCAGGGTTGCTTTAGAGGGAAAAAAAAAAAACTTATTGAAAAGTATGCAAAGTAGTTGCCCATCTGGAATCTATCTAAGAAGCTTTTAATAACTGAGTATTTGTTTAAATGTTCTATAAATTCATTCTAAATAATTCAAAAGTACTTTCTTCCCAAATGGTTCCTATTTAGGAAACACACACATTATTACCTTAGAAAATATTTCATTATATTTGCAAGCTACGTAAAATAGTTTTTGTATGTACATAATTTATTTTATCCTATCATCCTAGAAACGATTTTTATTGTTCTTATTTTTAATGTATGTCTATGCAATTTCCCTACTTATGAATAAACTTGTTTATTATAGGATAGTATTAATTTATTATAGGATAGTATTAATTGAACAAAAGGCTGTATAATTTTCTGTACATATATGAATATTTTCTAACTCATTTTCATTCATCCCAACTTTAGAATGTCTCATTTTTCTTGACTAAAAAACTTTCAGAGCCAACAGTTATGCCCTCCAAAGGAAGCAACGCAGGTGATAATAAGTGAAAAAATGCTGATACGGACCCTTTCCAGGTTCTGGCAACTGAGTGATTAAAAATAGGTAGCTAGAAAATATGTAGGTTCAACACAGTCTATCAAATTCCTATAAGAAACATCTTATTATTCACCTCTAAATACTATGTCATAGATTTATCCCTTGTGCTGATGAATTATTTAACAAACATGATGTGAAAGGCACAGGGGCTCATTAAAATGAAAGCAAAATACAGTTTCTGCTCTCAGGAGTTTATTATCCAGCGAGAATAGGAAAAAGAAAGGGGGATTAGACAGTACCTCCATCTTCAAAGAGCAAAAAAGATGAGACTCCTGACTTTTTCCTTTCATTCTTTAGTATCTACCCACCGTCCTCCATACCTCACACACTGGCCATTATGAAGAGAGGGTCTCTATCAGATGGGCTTGGCACTGTCCCCAGTGGCTACCAGAAAAGAAGAGACCTGCCTGTGAGTTAAAGTGAATCAGGATCTTGCTCCCAGGGACCTCTCTCCACTGCTTTCTTTCGTTCTCTTTCCATTCCACTCTGCATAGGGTGGCAGTCTTACGAGGAAGAGATATGCAAGGAGTGACCCTTGTCCAGGCTTCAAGGAATACACAGTGGTGTCATTTTGTTGGGCTATTGGAACCTGACACTGGCGTCTGAGGGGTATTATGTACTGTTCCACTGAGTTTATCAGAATCCTCTTCAATAGCATCAAAGGCTAAGGAAACTACAATGATCTATAGCACTGCAGAAATAGTTTTCTGTTCTACGTATTTGTTAAGAGACTAGGCTATGGAGTCAAACTACTTGGGCTTTAAATATGGCTGTTCTGCACTAGCTGTGTAACTTTCAGCAACATGGCCTCTTTCAGTCTCAGCTTCCTTATCTGCAAAATAAAGATAAAACGAGAAGCTACTATATAAGGTGGCTCTAAATATTAAATGAGATCTTAATAAAGTACTCGGTCAGTGCCTAACATATAATAAGTGCTTAATAAACATTAACCATTGTTCCTCTTACTCAAGAACCCTCAGATCTTTGGGGGAAAGGGGAGTTAATCATCTCTCATACTGGTCTACTCCTAGCACCTTGTCTTTCCTTTTAAGCAAACCACAACTGCTCATTCATTCATCCATTCAACAAGTATTTACTGAATATCTATCAAGTGACAGGCAGTGTGCTAGGCACTGGCTAGATAGGGTGAGTGAAACAATGTCCCTCTTCATGAAGAGAAGAAAAAGCAAAAATGTTTGCAAATTAAAAAAAAAAAAAGTTATAGAAAAAAAAAAAAACACAAACAATACTGAGATAGAGAATAAAAATGGAGATAAGAGAACCATTTAGATAGACTGGTAGTTAAGCTGAGACTGAAACCAGGCAGAGGTAGGAAAGAATACTGCCGACAAAAGGCACAGCTGGAACTAAGGCTCTGAGACATAAGAAACGTGGTATGTTCAAGAAACAAAAGGAGAGTCCACATTGTTCCCCTGAGTTCAACTTGGACATATCCAAGTGCCTACTTGAAATCTCCACTCAATTGTCTAAGAGTATCTCAACTAACCATGTTCACAATAGAACTCTCAATTCCTATCTCCCTAAAAAATTGTGTTTTTCTCAAAGCATTCTCTATTTCAATAAATGTAACTACTATTCACCCAGGTTCTCAACCCAAAAATCTTAATCATTCTTGATTATTTTCCCTGCCTCATTCTCCACACACAATACATCAGGGAAAATGTTAGAACTACTTGCAAAACATCACTCAACACATACACTTTCTGTCTATCTCTACTCCTACCAGTTAAGACCAAGCAAACATCATTTCCTTCCACGGATCGCTATAATAGTTCTTTTACCTGATTTCATGCTTCTATCCTCCTTTTACATATGTTTTACACATAAGAAAAGAGATGTGGTTTCTTTAAAAAGATATAATTAAGAACCTGCTATTCTCCTTAAATCCTTCCAATAGTGCCCCACTGCTCTTAGATTAAAAACCAAGCTATTATCTACAGCATAATAGGGCATAGTCTAGTCCCTGCAGATCTCTACCTTACGTTATTTCATTCCTTCCTCTGAGAACCTCTTTTGATTCTTTATGCAGATGAAGCATCTGGTTATTGTTGATGATGATCCTCTATACATTTGTATGACATAGTTACTCTAGCTTGAATATCCGCTAGTTAGAACTTATTTGTTTTCCTCTACAAGTTCATGTTTCAGGTCTTGACTTGAATTATATATCCTCAGAGAAACTTTATCTGACCATCCTATCTAAAGTGACCTTCACAAGATAATAATATATTTCTATATATTATGTCATTAGCCTTTGTGGGGCCCAATGTCACATGTCTAAATATGTAAAACTTTCATGTCAAGTTAACAAATTATTAAACGTGACATGTTCTATTCCATTACTTTGACAAATATACCTCCCTAATAACCTGGAAAGTCAAATATTCACTTAAAGACTTCTGCACTAGAACATGGCAGTATAGGAGAAGTCTCCCCAGGTCCTACACTGCAAGCCTACTCATCTCTCTTCCCATTCCTGGTTCCTTTATGCTCCTCATGCAGCCTAGTATGTGGTATCTCTAGATTCTCCTTCCTACATGTCCAATCTGCATCCATGTATTCCTCAAATCTATCGGCCACCCTTCCTGTGGTCTACCCTTGAGACAATGGACTTGGGTCATTAGCTTGGGCGGGACACGGAAGTGGGTTCAGGGTCGCTGGAACAGGAAATATGAAGATCTACAGACTCTGAGGTAGAATGCATGGACTGTGTTTGGGCACATATTCTGGGTACTTCAAACTGTAGGGAGGGTGCAAGTCGTAGACTGCCAAAATGGAGCCAGAGATGTAGCCCTCCTTTTGGATCTAAGGACATTATTACTTTGCTTGTTTCCTTTTAAGCATGATGAACCTATAATTATCTTATAAATTATTTGTTTACCTTTATCTTCTCCCTCTAAAAGGTAAGCTGCATACCTACAGGGGCTTTATCTGTCAAGAATGCTTAGTATACAGCAGGTATTTTTTCGATTTTACTTGTTATAGTAATGTAACATGAAAAAACAACAACTTTTAGGAATAAAATGCACACATTTCACAAGGTCATGTTTCATAAATATCTGTCAAATCTAAGAAAGCTTGTCTTTTTTGCTTTTCAATTAATCTTATTCATAAAAGACATATAGTTTAGTAGAAAATTATCTTATAGTAATGAGATGGGATATATGTTATTTATCCTAAAGCTTTAGTAATGTTATAAAGTATTAGGATAACCACTAAGAATCCTTCATTATAAACTAAAAGCTGGTAGATAAGAAAAAAATTGGTGAAGAAAGCTTCCTTTTAGGAAAAACACTTTTATTCTAATAGATTCTAGTATTCAGAATATCTCTCTAGCAAATGTTGTTAGAATACTAAAAATGAAAAAAGCGATTCCCACTTGTGAGTTTACAATCCATTAAATGACTTGATAATTAAGTATACTCTTACATAATGCACATGCATTTTTAAAAATAATGTATGTAGAAGTTTGATTTCAACACTAAAAGAAGCATCCAGAAATACTTCACACAGGGAACTCAACATTATAGTCCCTGATCTCACTCTTATTCAGGTCAAATAAATCTTAACAGGCCTACAATTAGTAAAAATTTAAATTTTACTATGCTCCTGCACACCTGCTAAAATCTAAGTTCATTAATTAAAATGGTAGCAGGATAACATTGAGTACAGCAAATATATGTATTATATATATTAGCCTTTTTAGATCTGATCATGAGGTGGGTGTGAAGTATTTTGGCATTTCTGATAACAGATGTGTAAAGTAGCTACACTGAAATCATTCTACTTAATATGAAGCAAAACAATTAAAATAACTTGAATTTAAAGGAGAATAAAGGTAAAATGGTTCCTTAACTCCTGGTTATAAGTGTACCAACAACATGCTGGTCTTTATGTTTTGAGTGTTAAAAACAAACAAACAAACATTTCATTCAAATTAGTCACAAATCAAACAGGACCATTTAGAAAATTTCAAAATGATTGAGATAATTATTTCACTACAGTTCTTCAATAATTAAAATAAACAAAAATTCATCAGTACAAGGTCTTTTGTTTGGCAAAGTGGCTGAAAACCAATTTTGAGGTCTTTTGCCTTTTTTACAGTGTTCATAAAAGGCAGAGTGCTTCCGGATATAAAAACAAAGTCATAAGGCAAAGCTCTGCAGCAAAGTGTGTGCCAAAAGTTCACAAGAGGATATATAATAGCTGGATAAAACATAATTAATCTTTGTTATCCATCAATTTCTCTAACTAGGAAAGATTTCCAGCAAGCCAACTTTGTAACCAAAAATTCCAAGTCATATAGAAGGAAATTGAGATCTAAATGTAGCTATAATAATACTGACTTATTTTCTTCCTCTATCTAACATGTTAATGATCTGAAGGAATATTTCTTTTTATTAAATAACAAAGAATGAAATAGATGTTATTTGTTCAGTTCTAAGTTGATTTTTGGAAGATTTAAAAAAGAGAGAGAAATTTTGATCTTATTTCTAGAACTGTGGTAGAGACTAGTGAGATGGGCCAAATTTATGCTTTACTGTATATGACTATAAAGTAATATTACTGATTTGTTAAAAGCATAATTTCAAAGTATGCTTATTCTAAAAATGCTGATCTTGCTCAAGGCAACATGTTTTAAGACTGATTTTAACATTAATTTCCAAATGCAGGAAATTGGAAATTCATATTTTAAACTACCTTTAAACAATTTAAGAATATTTCTAATGTCTGCAGATTATCAATGTACATACAATTAATTTTCAGAAAGCCAATCATTAAGAGTCAAATCTGGTGGGCGTGTTAGGAGGTCAAACTTGGTGAAAAACAGTTGCACTGCAAAGCATTAAGACACATTTTACTTTGGATTAAAAGTTACCTTGAAGTAAATTCTAAAAGAAACAAATTGCAATGTACATTAGGAAAAGGCAGCACTGCTACAATTTGTTTTTTTCTCCAAGGCGATTTTGGTGATAATGTTTGTATTGTTACCATCAGCGTTTTAAAATCAGTCATAAAACATTTTTATATATAAATATATCTACAGATATATAAAGAAATATAGGTTAAATTTGGAAAGTAAAAGGTTATCCTCAGGTGTGTGACTCACTTCTTCCCTGGGGTTGCAGGGAAAAATGCCAGAAGAAATGAATGACCTCCACCAGATCTCTTTATAAAGTTATTAAAATTGTTTTTCAAACTTTAGCCTGCATCAGAATCATCTGGAGAGCTTGTAAAACATGACTGCTGTCTGTCTCATCCTCAAAATTTCTGATTCAGTAGGCCTGGCATAGGGCCCAATAATTTGTATTTTTAATAAGTTCCCTCATGATATTGATACACTGGTCTGGTGATCACACTTTGATAATATTAATAATGATACTTTGACCAGATACTGGTTTGGTAATCATACTTTGACAGTGCTAATAATGATACTAACAATGACCACACTTTGACAATACTAACAATGATACTTTTGTATTTACTTGAGAGAAAGTTATTAGTAAGGACCTATCTATTACATAAAATGTTTTCAGCTGGATATATTAGTGGTCTTCTAGACTGCTACTGTAAATAAACCTACAATTTAAAATTTTATGAGGGCATGGCTAGTTAGAGAATATGACATAATCACATAAGAATTTTTCTTTTAATGAAATTAATGGAGTATAAAACTAAAGCGTTCCAAAACCAAAATAGCATACACTGGAGCCCATCTGTTAATCCAAAACCAAAATCTAATCAAATGTGGATAAAGGGACATTTTTTGAAGCTGTCTACAATACATTCAAACTCCTCTGGAAAGAAATATTATACTTGTGTCTGGTTTCTGCTTGTATCTTTTCAATTATTAGGACATTATGGTGTTAGATAATATCTATGATTCATATGAATCAGCTTTGACAATTCAATCTTTTTTGTTACATAAGTGAACTGTCAAAGTCATATGGCTCAACAGCAGTACTACCCACAGTAATTATGGTTTCCTATTCTGTTTTACATTTTCCTCTAATATTTGTCCAAACAAGGACCTGGGAAAAAACATCCAGAAAACAATGTGGGTGAAATCCAACTCTACTACTTAAGTCCCTTCTAAAGGTTCATATTTTGCTTACAGAACTTGATGAATTCTTAATGTTGTGGAAAATAATTATTATATCTATGCCATTTTAGATGGTTTTTATATGCCAAACACTGTAATGTTTACATATATACAATTCAAAGGATTATATGATTCCATTAACATCTACACAAACCTACAATACAACCACAACTTACAGATAAGGAAATGGAAGCTCAGATTGATAAAGTAATTTAACCATTCTACATATCCACTATTGTGGGACAAGTCTTTGATACTAAAAATCTGTATTCTTCACCACCAAACCATACAGAAAATTGTGAAAAGGTAAATTAAAATGAAAATAAGGGTGTAAAAACCTTGCTTATCTAAGGTTTTCTACATGTGTAGTCCCAATGGTAGGATATCAATTATTTTAACTTCATATTAAAGCCATATTGAATTACTGATTGGTTATCAGTCATAAATCTTTATATAATCAATTATCAGAAGACAATCTATTTCTAAGTGGGCAGGATAAAGCAAAACCACTCAATGACTATCACTGATATTCATACCTTCTAGTCAGTGTTAAGTAATTTTCATGGAAAATTTGTGGACTTTTAAAATTATTTCAGCCTGTTTGTCTCAGTCTCATTTTTTCATTTTTATGTCTCCAATTCAATGAAAATGTATTAAGAAGTAAAAAAATCCAAAATATTAAGTCATTTGACTAGGCATTAAACTAAAACAGAGAGGAGACAATAGGTTGACCACACATACATGATGCTTTCTTTCCCTACTAAGTAAGATGTCAGAAAATCGGGGTTTTTAAAAAGAGAATCTATAGAGAAAACGAAAACAAAGGGTTACTGTAAAGGTCCCAACAGTCAAGTATGTGATCACAGATGGAGGCTGTCAGGGAAAGAAAAGGGTAGTGACTCTCTACAATGCATTAGTTCTCATAGTTGAGGGAAAACTAGCAGGTTTTGTGAATTTCTTGGATAATGGTGATTTAAGTATTCACATTTCTAAGCTGAGTTGTTGGATTTGGTCTCAAAGACTTATATTTTACCTTAAAACAAATAAATAAATTAAATAACTACGATAACATTTAAGACCAATGATGATATATACCCTCTAAAACTAGTCAACAAAATAAAAGCAAAATGAATTTTATTTTGATTTGGACCCAAGCTAAAAGAATTAAAATTTATGATATGCAAGTAAGTTCTCCTTATGAATTACATTATTTCAAGACAAAGGGTCCAACAATGAATAACAAAGAGTGTGAATATACAAGACTTATTTATAAGGCATGAAAATCTTACTATGTCATTTGGGTATTTCTGCAGCAATCATGAACAGAGGACATCATATTCAACATTTTGCTTCAAAACAGTCCAACGCAATTCTTAAAAAAAATGCTTTGTATTTGTAATGTATGAAATAAAATACTTTAAACTCTACAATAACCGTCTTGTATTTTCTAATAATTTTTGATTTGTAAAATATATAACATATCTTTTTGAAGATTTTGAACAAAGCTAGGGATATTTTTCTTTCTAAGCCGTTCATTGGCCCTGCAATCCCTCTCAAGCTCACATTTCAAAAGACAACATAAAATAACTGTCTCATTTCAGTAAAAAGCCTATAATATTAAAATTCCTAAAATAACTATGCAATAGAAATAAGAAAACAGCATGTTTATTACATGGTGTATTGGTCAGCTTAGGCTGCCATAACAAAATATCATAGATTGGGTAGCATAAACAACAGAATCTGATGAGGGCTTTCTCACTGGATTGCAAACTACCTTCTTCCCACTGTCCTCAATTGTCTTTCCTAGGCATATTCACAGGTAGAGATAGGTATCTCTTCCTCTTCTAAGACCACAAAACCTATTGAATTGGCAGGCCATCCTTATAAACTTATTTAACCTTAATTACCTCCTAAAAGCCCTACCTGCAAATAAAGACATGTTGGTGGTTCAACATATGAATCTGGGAGGAACATAATTCTATGCATAGCACATAATAAAAATCTAGAATAATAGTATGGAAAAAATGTATATTCAAATAAAGAATAGATTCTAAACATTGACTAAGTATACACATACACATTTCAAAGTTGTGCTATTGCTTTGCAACAAAAGCTTTTTGTCTGAGAAGCGACCTACGATGAAGTCATCTGATTTACATTTGCGGTCGTGGCTTTACCAGTGATAAGAGAAAGCTGGTCTGATGTCATCAGAGACACCAAAAAAGTACACAAGTGTGTATGGATTGCTGTTGTCCTTGGTTAAAGTGAAGCCAGTTTTCTACACACACTGCTTGCAACTTCACTTTGCTTCACAGGAGTTGCTCAATCCTCTTGTCTTTATTCATATTCAACAAAAGTCCAAATCAGAGTGGCTGATACACAGTGAATTTTTAATCAACAAAGACAATCTTGAACTATTCAGAAACTAATCCTCCAGTGTTCTGTCACCTGGCCTTGTCATCTTCAAGCTTATCATCAGCCTATAGAACTGGGATGGATAAAGTCCAAAATTAACAATATATTGTATACTCCACTACACAGGGTGCCTGGGAATACACAAAGATCTCATAGAAACACATACTGACAGGGCTATAACATTAGCATGTAATTATAATCTCTGGATACTGAAGAAGTGCACAACTTAGGTCAGATAAAGAGGGAAAAAGTCACCCAGAAAAGGGCATTCTCAGCTCCTGGTGCCTTTGTTCTCTTTGTTCACTAATAGTAATCCTTAAACTAAATGTGACCCAGTCCTCCTAGAGGAGCAAAGGAAATGCAAATAATCACCCCCATTCAGGAGCATCCAAAGCCACGGAAGGTAAATCTGAGATGCAATATGACATAGTGATTCAAACATTAAAGACATTTTTGGAAGTATGGAGGGGAACGAGGAGGTGGAAAAAGGCACATGATGCTGACAACAAAGAAAAAAGCCAATTTCTAAATGACAGCAACTCATTCAAAACTAAAATTTAAGTGAAAAAAAGGCTGAATTTATAGTAAGAAAATCATATTTCTGAATTAAAATATAGGGTTGCTCATGATCCCATTTCATTTTGAATCACCATATATAATGCTGTCTCCTGCTTTCTCCAGGCATGATGTGCTGATCCTGCTCTAGTGCTTCCACAGTTCTGTTCATGCTTATGTCACCCGTCAGCTTGGATTATACTGATCCGTTTACCTGTCAGGCTCCACTGGCAGACTGGAAGCTCTCTGAGGGAAAAGACTATGTCTCAGTCACCAGTATAGCTCCAGAGTCTATCAAGAAGCTGTCACAAAATGGGCATTCAATTAATGTGGCATGAAGGAAGGAATGAATATATGCTCGCTCCAATTACTATTTTTTAAAAAAGTCAAACATTTGCTTCTCTGCATCTTAACCATTTTTAATTTATCTAAAAGTCAATTTTAAAGAAAGTATTATTTGATGCCAAGAACTGGTATTTCAACTTTTACTACAAAAGAAACCGATACAGCACAATTTTAAGAAGTGCTGAACAGCAAAAACAAAATGGAATGATACTACTGTGATAACTGCAAAGGGGCTAGCAGACGTTGCTTTAATAAAAAAGCCACTTCAAATCAAAACCACAATGAGATACCATCTCACACCAGTTAGAATGGCAATCAAAAAAGCAACAGGTATGGAGAGGACTAACACTGTGCTGGAAACAAGGAGCTTCCTCATCAAACTCATACCCAGCCATCCCATACTGGGTAATAAAAGGATTATAAATTATGCTGCTATAAAGACACATGCACACGTATGTTTATTGCAGCACTATTCACAATAGCAAAGACTGGAATCAACCCAAATGTCCACAGTGACAGATTGGATTAAGAAAATGTGGCACATATATACCATGGAATACTTTTTTCTGATTTGAGTCCTTTGTAGGGACTTGGATGCAGCTGGAATCCATCATTCTTAGCAAACTATCACAAGAACAGAAAACCAAACACCGCATGTTCTCACTCATAGGTGGGAACTGAACAATGAGATCACTCGGACTCAGGAAGGGGAACATCACACACCGGGGCCTATCATGGGGAGGGGGGAGGGGGGAGAGATTGCATTGGGAGTTATACCTGATGTAAATGACGAGTTGATGGGTGCAGCACAGCAACATGGCACAAGTATACATATGTAACAAACCTGCACGTTATGCACATGTACCCTACAACTTAAAGTATAATAATAATAAATAAATAAAAATAAAAAAAAAAGAAGAAGAGAAAAAAAAAAAAAAAAAAAAAAAAAAAAAAAAAAGCCATATTACTATGTGCTAGAAACAAGGAGCTTATCAAATCATACATATACAAAAAAAACAAGATGTATGTAACTGTCACACACAAAAACAACTTTTTTCTATAACTAGATTGAGTCTGAAATTATTTCTGAAGAGACAAAATCCATACTTTCAAATTAACACCTACAGAGACATTTAGAACAAAACAGTCTTTTAAAAAAATCAACATTAAGAAGATAACTTTAAAAGCAAAGATAACACTAAAGCCAAAATGCATTTAACACTTCATCATTATTCTAGTAACAGGTATTTCCACACCACACGTTCAGCCAAGGGAGAAATAAGTGAGTTAAATATTCAAGGAGAATCTTTACTTCCAATGTCCCTTGCTTTTGTCATTTTAAGTCTATCAAGTGTGATTTTGGTAGTTTTTAATTTTTATTTCATTATTCATCATATTGTCAGAGTTTTCCAGTATTTATATATAGTCATTTATTTTTTTTTCTCTATTCCATTTTGGCAAAAGCAAAAGGGAAAAAAGACACTTCATAATTTACAAGAAACTGTAATTAGCAGTTATTCTGAGCCACACCTCCACATTCACTTAATGTCCTATCAAGACAAAATATTTCTTTGAACAAAACTCTCCAATATCAAGCTCTACAAATACTGCTGATGTAGTGCCATCACAATGACACCACACAGGTCTCAAACTTTTGGAAAGGTTTTATGGAATCATATTACATGAATGAAAGTTATTGATTTAAAAATAAAAGCTTTTACTTTGAAACAAATCAATAAAAGGTGGGAGGGAGGCAAGAATAAATACCTCTTTAAAATGACCAAATCAGTACTGGAATTTCATATTTAGCTTCAAAATAAGTACATAAAACTTTAATTGTGACACATGAAACTTGCCATCAATTGAAGGCAATGTTGCTACCCCTCCCATGAAAAACATACTAAATAAGCAACTCACCAATTCTCCACAATTGCTGCTCTACATTTAATCACTGAACCGGCTGAGTTGTATTGATCTATGTGAACATTATCTCTAGAGTAATCATGATCTTTACTAAATTTGCTAAGCATTTTAAGCAAATCTATAACATGGCTGGCATATGTGAATACATAGTCTACCTGCAAGAAGGTTACAATCACACACCACTTCACAATAAGTAAAAACAAGAAAGGAACTAAGTGTGGAGCACCAAAGAGTGTGGAGAATGCAGAGAAGAGATGGTTACTTTGATCAAAGACAGAGGGCTAAGGATGGCTGCACAGTAGAGAAGCAGGCTCTGCTGGGGAGAAAAGGGAAGAGCAAGAGGGCAATAGTTCAGGTAAAGAAAACAGCATGAGCAAAGTAACTGAAGCATGAGTGTTCATAGTGGCTGTTAGAAAGAGAGGCTAAAGAAGGGATCAATTGGAATTAGGTAAACTAGTTACACTAGATTTCCACAATCAAAGAAAATTGTATCAGCTCGCTATTGTTTTGGAGGTCTTTTGTCCCAAAGGGAAAAAAAGGGGGGGGGGAGAAAAAAAAAAAGAAAGAGGAAGCAGCCCTGAATCTGTGCAGGTCTGTAGATTTACTGGGTTTGATTTAATTTGAAATGAGAGCAAAAAGATGAAATTGCCCTGAATGCATGCAGGCAGAATTATATTCAAAAAAATAAAAGCAAGATAAAGCCCTGCTAAGAATATAAACATGCAAAAAAAAGGAGAAAACAATGCCTTGTGAGAGAAGGATAACCACGGGAGGTTAGGGGAAAACTCAGAGTCTAGCTCATTAAGTCCAAGAAGTTAAAGAAAACATCACAAATGGAGTGCTAATAACAAGAAAGGGATAATAATTAAAAAAAAAGAAGTGAGGTAGAAAGGTAACTGGGTGAGACAAGAAACAAATTCCAGTTAACCTACTGAAAACAAAGACAATACCAGAAAGTACCTTATCTCACTAATTCTTTGTCTACAATTAATTTTCTCCTCTGATGTTAAACATTAGAGGTCCTCCTTTCTTTGTGCATACATTTTGCTGTATCCATCTCTAATTTTTAGCCTGCTGATATTTACGTCTTCTCATCATTTCACTGAATTTTGTTTTTTGTCCCACTTTATAAGTCTTCGAATAATTTCTAATACTATGCATCAAAAGAAGCTAATTATATAATTTGAAAAAAACAGATAAAAACAATACCTATAGCATTAACACATTTAAAAAACATTTTAAGCATGTTTTTATGTATTTGGACATTAGACATGCATATTTAAAAATCTAAAAGAATGTACACAGAAAGCTAAATATTGTGCACGTCGGAGTGAGGCTCATGGGTAATTTTTAATTCCTTTTACATTTTTCCATATGTATGTTCCTCACTTTTTCAAAATAAACTCATTTCACTTTTTCTAATTTCACAAAATAAACTGATTTCATTTCACTTTTGCCAAAAATATTCAAAACTCAGAAACACTGTAAATTATTCAAATACTAATATTCAAATACAGAGAATAACGGAAACCTGAATAATGGCTCTGAGGTAGAAAATGAGAGGGCAGATGTTTAAAATTTATAGTCAGCAGCACTTTATCAGCAACTGAATATGGGAGGTAAGAAAAGGTACGAAAATAATCTAGTTTGCATAACTGCAGATAATGCCATGGACTGGAGATCAAGACATAAATTCAGGAAGGAAAGAGAAGGTGTGGGGTGAGAAATAGGGATTATGAATTCTCTTTTGGACTATCTTAATTTGGATCACCCACAGGAGATCCAGGTGTTGATCCCTGGAGACAATTATAAATATTGGTGAAAACTTTGTGAAACTGGTAAAAGAACAAGAACACAAAACATTTAAAGAAGGATAAAAAGGCCGGGCACAGTGGCTCACGCCTGTAATCCCAACACTTTGAGAAGCCGAGGCGGGCAGATCACGAGGTCAGGAGATCGAGACCATCCTGGCTAACATGGTGAAACCCCATCTCTACTAAAAATACAAAAAATTAGCCAAGTGTGGTGGCGGGCGCCTGTAGTCCCAGCTACTCGGGAGGCTGAGGCAGGAGAATGGCGTGAACCCGGGAGGTGGAGCTTGCAGTGAGCTGAGATGGTGCCACTGCACTCCAGTCTGGGTGACAGAGTGAGACTGTCTCAAAAAAAAAAAAAAAAAAAAAAGGATAAAAAAGGAAACTAAGAAGAGATAACTAAGAGTCACAAAATAAGAAATACAGTAGACTGTTCAATACCAACACCTTTCCCATCCAAGTAGATACTCTTTGAAACGTGATCTTGCTGTTTCTCCTGTCCACAGGTAGTGTCTCTCATTTTGACCCTGAGTTAGTCTTGTTACTTACTTTGACCAACAGATTGGGGCAGAAGTGACACTGTGCAAATTACAAAATTTAGACCTGAAGAGGCCTTGAAGTTTCCATCTTCACTGTCTTAAAACACTACCCTGAGATCACGACACTGTTAAGCCTGGGCTTAGAAAGACTAGCCATTTCAGCTGTCTCAACTGAGCCCATTCCCTTAATCAGCCTGTCAGCTGAATGCAAATACGTGAGTGAATCCAGGCTAAATCAGCAGAACTTCCACCCATCAACCCACAGAACCATGAGAAACATAAAACATTATTTTTTAAGACACTAAATTTTTAGGTGGTGGCTTATACAGGAATAAGTAACTGCAACAAGAACAAACAGAATTGTGTCTTGAAAGAAGCAAAACGCAAAGGGAGAAGGTAGATTCTATTAAGAGTAGTGAGACTCTTCCAAAAATAGCAGACATTTCAAACAGGCTGAGGGCTGAGAAGAGATCATTAATGCTAGTAATGAGTTGTCTCCAACATTTGAGAGTTAAATTTAAGTAAGGTGGTCAGGGTAGAGGCTTTTGGTGGTTTCTAATAGGTCAGTGATGAGAAACATCAACAAAGTAAGATATATTATGCTTATAAGTCACTTTAAAAGAAAGGAGTCATGAGCTATTAAAAAGACGGAAGAGGGCTGGGTGCCGTGGCTCACGCCTGTAATCCCACCACTTTGGGAGGCTGAGGCGGGCGGTTCACTTGAGGTCAGGAGTTCAAGACCAGCCTGGCCAACATGGTGAAACCCTGTCTCTACTAAAAACACAAAAATTAGCCAGGCATGGTGGTGTGCACCTACTTGGGAGACTGAGGCAGGAGAATCGCTTAAACCCGGGAGGCGGAAGCTGCGGTGAGCTGAGAAGATCACGCCACTGCACTCTAGCCTAGGCAACAGTGAGACTCTGTCTCAAAAACAAAATAAAAAATAAAAAGACTGAAGAGGAAGACTAGACTAGTGAAATGAAAGCTTTGGCTATTACTGTTTTTTGTTGTTGTTTTTGTTTTTTTGGGATGGAGTTTTGCTCTTGTTGCCCAGGCTAGAATGCAATGGCACGATCTTGGATCACTGCAACTTCCGCCTCTCAGGTTCAAGCAATTCTCCTGCTTCAGCCTCCCAAGCACTGGGATTACAGGCATGTGCCACGATGCCCGTCTAATTTTGTATTTTTGGTAGTGACAGGGTTTCTCCGTGTTGGTCAGGCTGGTCTCAAACTCCCAACCTCAGGTGATCCACCCACCTCAGCCTCCCAAAAGGCTGGGATTACAGGCGTGAGCCACTGCGCCCGGCCGGCTATTATTGTTTAAGATAAGGATGGAGTGGCTGAGGAAAAAGACTGTAAGGGAATACGCAAATTTTTTTTTTTTTAAGCAGAGAAAAATGATCAGTGAAAGGCCCAGTGAAGGTGAGAAAAAAAGGAACAAGATAGATGAGTTAACCAGAGAAAAATCAAAGACCTGGGTAAGGTGAGAGGAGCTGCGTTAACACAGAGAAAATTAGGACAGGTGAAAACAACTGCTGGTGGAGTGCACACGTGTTTCTTCTTCAGGTTCTTAGTAAAAGAAGGAAGCAAGGTCCCTGACTAATACTGAAGAAACTACAGACAGTTTAAGAACTTGAGAAAAAATGGTAAAGGTTGAAAATAGCTGTGGGAAATGGGGAGAGGAATCAATTAGACATGAGAACTATTAGAAACATGGTAAACATCTTTAATGATAGTTGTAGTCAGATAGAATAATTACCATTATGTCATTTAAATAGACAATAACATGAGTTTTATCAATTTTATGTACTAATAAACTTAATAAGGTTAAAGATACACTTTATTTCCTCCATGAGTACCAGATTATAATTTTAATCCACTAGTTTGTCTTTCTGTGGTTGTCAAAAGTGACCACAAAGAAGACATGCAGATCACAAATAACCACATGAAATGATGCTCAACATCTTCGGTCATTAGGGAAATGCAAATTAAAACTACAATGAGATACCACTATATATATTTATGAGAGTAGATAAAAGTAATTATCTAATTTATTTATTTTTAAACTGAAAAAACTAAAACCTGATAAAAATGTGGAGTCACTGGAATTCTTACGCATTGTAGGTAGGAATGCAAAATATGACAGTCACTTTAGAAAACAATTTCGCAGTTTCTTATAAAGTTAAAGGAACACTTACCGGACAAACCACCAATCTCATTCCTAACTATATACTTGATAAATGAAAAGTTAATGTTGACACAAAATCCTTTAAATGAACATTTATAGTTTTATTCATAATTGTTAAAAACTCAAAAACTTTCAACTAAGGAATGAATAAACAAATAGTGGTACATCACAAGGAAATGTTATTCAGAATAAAAGGAGGAAATTACTGATTTGTGCAACAATACGGATGAATCTCAATTGCAGTTTGCTAAATAAAAGAAGTCAAATTGAAAAGAGCACATACTGTATGATTCCTTATATATGACATTCTCACTTTACAAAGGCTGGGTAGCTGGGTTGACTAGAAAGGGGCCTAGAAGAATTTTGGGAGCTGATGGAATTGTTCTATAATTTGACTGTGGTGGTAGTTAAACAACTATATGCATTTGTCTAAACTTATCAGAACTATATGCTAAAAAGAATTAATTTTCACTTCTCTATGTAAAATTTATCCATTAATAAGTCTGACTAAAACAATATGAAGTGCCTTTTCAAAATGAAAGGACACTGTAAAGACTAATGTCTCCTACTTTGGGTTAAAACACAACAGGATCACAACACTGATACAATGTTAATACCTCATATATCTTAGAATATGAGCTATTCGAAACTGCATTTGGCCAGTATCAACAGACAATGTAATTAAAACTTTTAAAATCATAAATAATTTCTCAATTTTCTGAATAACCCATCTAATAAAAACTGCTGAACAACATCAAAATATAAAAAGCACAGGTTCCATAGCATGTTAATCTTATTCAATACAAAAGTTAAGTAAACTTTTGAAGCAAAGAACTGAAGACAACCTCTATCAAAGTTGTCCTCTAGAATTGTGCTCTTAGTATCAACATATTGCTATAATAATCTTAATTAAGTGGAGGTTAGGCAGGTAAGATATTTTTTCCCACCATATGAGCATCACATTCACTTTAGGCTAATTTAAGAGGACACTCATGGTAAAATAAAAATAGGCTTGTTCAAAAACTTAGATTACAATTTTTTACTCATCTTTAGAAATCACATGTAAATAACAATTCTCTACCCCCCTTCCTATTTCTGTTATAGTTCTAAAAACAAAAAGCAAAAAAGCTAAGAGAGCTGGTTTCATCACAGGTATATATTAGACACAAAAAGCAAAACCTTGCTTACTGCTTGTATTAGTCTATTCTCACGCTGCTAATAAAGACTTACCCAAGACTGGGTAATTTATAAAGGAAAGAGGTTTAATGCACTCACGGTTCCACATAGCTGAGGAGGCCTCACAATCATGGTGGAAGGCAAAGGAGAAGTAAAGTTTTGTCTCACATGGCGGCAGGCAAGACAGCATGAGCAGAGGAACTCCCCTTTATAAAATTACCAGCTCTCGTGAGATTTACTCACTATCACAAGAACAGCACAGGAAAGACTCGCCCCCATGATTCATTACCTCCACCAGATACCTCCCACAACAGGTGGGAATTATGGGAGCTACAATTCAAGTAGCTCAATATAATGCTCAATGAAAACTCCTCACAGCTTTCTTCATTTCACCATCTCATTACAGAAGGGTAGAAAGAAAAAGGAAAATTGTTTAACTTCCCCAAGATTCAATGTCATCATTTATGAAATAGTCTTAATACTGCTTCTCTCTACATCATGAGGTTGTTACAAAAAGCATATAAGTAGCTGTGCGAAGTACCATAAACAAAATCATATGTTCCTACAGTATATGTGAGTTAATCAATACTGGTTAAAAACAATAAATATTTTAAAAATGTACAGTTCCTTTTCATTCAATTAATTGTTCTAAAAGTGGTCTCCAAGTGAATACAAATTTGTCTTAAGTTATACTCTGGTTGAGTGAAAACAAAATTTAAATGGAATGATTAATTCATTCATTCTTACAACAATGAGACACTTCCTGGGTGTGAAGCACACTGTACAAGAGTTTACAAAGCACAGGAAGGCAGAACACATAGTCCTTGCTGTTAAGGAACTTCAACTGAAGGGAAATTTAAACTCTGTGTTTGGTATGCTTCCATTTGTGTGCAAGAGCATGTGTATCTAAAACAAGTGTTACCTAAAGCTTCCCTAGCTAGTTTTTGGAACTCCTCTGTCTAAACCAGAATTCTTTTCCAACTAGTTCAGTTGTTTTCTGTATTTACTAGAATTTAAATGTCTTGTATATGTGCATATGTTTGTATGTGTCTGGGAGTATGCACAAACGTTGAAATCTTCCACAAATAGATGACACATGCTTATACATATATGTATCATACCTCATGTAAATATAATACCAACCATCAACCGCATATGTGTTGCATAAGTATGTTTGAATAAACACATACAGAGAAATGCACACACACACACACACACACACAGAGGATAGTTTTTTTCCATTTGCCAACCTGCCTCGCCCTCTAACACCTATGCTCTTTCCTGCTTGGCTCTATTCCATGCCCCAGGAGGCTGACTCCTCAGACCTCACTTGAGGACTGTGTTGTTGATGGACCTCCAGTTAGATTCCGGCATGAGGTCCAAAGGTGGAAGAAAAGAGGCCTGATTTCTTTCCCACTCCTTTCCTCTTGCTGTGTTTAGGTCGGCTGCATCATCTCATCATAGGAAGCCCCACTTGCAAAGTTCCAGCACACACTGGATTCTGGTAACCATTTCTGCCTCTTGTCCCTTTATCCCTAGGGATGGATAGTAATAAGTTCCCACTGTGGCTAGTTTCTGAGAAATTAGCCATCCCTAGTCAGTTTGTTCCTTAATCCTGGAGTGCTTTTATCAGTAGTTCTTTTTGTTAAAAAAACAAAACAAAAATAACAAAAAAACACAACTCTTCATTTGAACCATTTGGTAATATACTTATTGATAAATATATAAATTTGTCAACCACCACAAAATTTCAAATGAAACAACCTAAAATGAACACATTTACTAATGTTTTGTATGGTTCAAAACCAGGTTCCAAACCAACATACTTTTGATTGTTTTGTTACTATAACAGTAGTATATTATGAGAGAAAACATAAAAAATCATCAACACTATAATGCTCTGTAAATTTTTAAGTATTTTAAAATAAATTTGTAATCATATGGTAAATTTGTGGTCATGCTGTTTTATGGCCTGTCTGTTCAATTAGAAGCATATTTTGTGAGCATATTACCATGACATTAATCCAAACACTTATTTTTAATAGGCTGCATAATATCCTTTCATATAAATTTATAGTCATTTACAGCTCTTGGTTGTGGACATTTGGATTTTTTCCCATTTTTGCTGTTGTTTTCAACGTTTTGGTTAGGATCCTTAAATGGCTAATATTTATTTATAATACATTCCTAGAAACAGGGGTATTTGAAAAAGGATATGCATATTTTGAAACTACTGACTGATATCCAATAAACTATTCTGTGATTAGGGAAACGTTATCTCTGACGTATGCAATATGTAGCCACAGGCCACATGGGGGCTGTTGAGTACTTAAAATGTGGTTATTGAAACTGAGGACATAAATGTTTAAGTAGCCAATGTATCTAGTGGCCATTTAGAGCACAGGATAGCTCTAGCTTCTTACTGCCCAACAGTCATTCAGAAAAGTTGTAGCGATTTACATTTGCATCAGCAGAGTATGAGAGTGCTCACTTCCTCATACCATTATTAGCAATGACATTTATTATTTTGTAATATTTGTCAATTTGACAAAAAAAAAAGATTGTATAATTGGTTTGCTGTTGTTTGTTTTGTTTTGTTTCTTGAGACAGGGTCTTACACTGTCGCCCAGGTTGAGTGCAGTGGCATGACCACAGCTCAATGCAGCCTCAACCTCCTGGGCTCAAGTGATCCTCCCACCTTGGCATCCCAAGTAGCTTGGACTACAGGTGTGTGCCACCATGCCCAGCAAATTTTAATTTTTTTTGGTAGAGATGGGGTCTAAGATGCCTGGGCTAATCTTGAACTTCTGGGTCCAAGTAATTCTCCCACCTCTGCCTCCCAAAGTGCTGGGATTACATGTGTGAGAAACCATGCCTGGCTATTATTTTTTAATTTTTTAAATTTAAATTTTTGAATGCTTGGGATATTTTTAAAATATGTTTTCTATCCATTTGTTTTCCTTCATGAATTGTTCTCTTTCTATGCCCTTTTTTTTTTTTTTACTAGAGAATGAATTTGTTTTTCTTAGAACAAAAGTACTCTATACACTAAATAAATTAATGTCTGCTTATATCTGTGGCAAATAATTTTAAAATTCTGTTTATAATGCTTTTTGATAAAAACAAGCTTTACATTTTAACATAAACTATGGATCTTATATTTGTGTCTTTTTCCTAAGTCAATTTAGTCTCAAATCAACTTACATATATTATATATCATCTTTATGAAAATAAAAGGTCAAGATTAACCAGTAAATATATACATCAAAAGACTATCCCAGCCTCCAACACATAGCAATGCAGATAAAATATATAAAGAGAAAGAATAAAAAAACTCTGCTGGACTCAGAAACAAAATAAATACTTCCAGAGAAGCGAGATGCAGAGTTAATGACCCAAACCAGCTGTACTACTGTGTGCTAAGTAGTGAAATTAGACAGTTATAGTAAAGGGCTTTCCTCCTACTTATTAAAAGAGACTAAAAATAAATCCATAATCCCAGATTGAAGCAAATTTACAGTAATACATAGAAGTGAAAACAGAAGAGCTAATACACATAGGAAAAGATGTTAAATCATCTAGTAATCAAGAAATATAATCTAATCTAGTAACATAATTGAAACCATACCTACCAGGATGGCAAAAAAAATGGTACGAATGGTAAATGTGTACATAAATGAAAACTCTTTTGCCATACTGATAGGAGTACAAATTGGTACAAACACATTGGAAAGCAACTTAGCAACATCTAACAAAATTAGAGACATGCTGACCCTTTCTTCTTGGTACTCTACTTCTAGGTATACAAAATAAAAGAAACTCTCACACATACCTCACATCTCTAGAAAGATCTTCTACATGTTCTGTTTGTGTCCGTGAAAATTAAAAGCAAAATAAATAAAAATATCCATTTAAAGAAAAGTGTATGAATTGTGTTACATCCATAAATTTTAAAAATCTATTTAAAAATTAAAAACAGCTGAAACAAATGAACGACAGCCACACTATCCATACAGGTGAATATAATTTTTAAAATGTTGACTACTAAGAACTGAGTTACAGAATAGTAAAATTGTATAAAAAAATTAAAACATGTAACAAATGATAAACATGCAAAGACATATTGTGTATGGCAGTAAAAATAGCACATAGTAGTAACAGTACAAAAATTCAAGGAAAGAGAAATCAGAGAAGTATTATAGATAACACTAACTGGAAAAAGACATAGAATCAAGGAAGTCTACAAATTTATGCATAATATTTCAATTCTTTTAAAAAATCTAAAGCAAGAACAGTCAAATATTAGAAAAATTTTTTCAAAAGTTCATATATGGGTATTTACCATTTTAGTCCCTGTATTTTTTCATGTTTGAAATAATTCATATTATGTATGAAACTAATAAAAACAGAACCTACAAAGAGTTCTCTAGAACCTTTTCTAAAATACAATGTATATAAATCACTTTAACATCGAGGCAAAAATCCTCAACAAAATATTGGCAAACGGAATCCAGCAGTACACCAGAAAGCTTATCCACCGTGATCAAGTCAGATTCACCCCAAGATGCAAGGTTGGTTCAACATACACAAACCAAATAAACATAATTCATCGCATAAACAGAACTAAAGACAAAAACCACATGTTTATCTCAACAGACCCAGAAAAGGCCTTCAATAAAATGCAACATCCCTTCATGTTAAAAACTCTCAATAAACTCGGTATTGATGGAACATACCTCAAATTAATAAGAGCCATTAATACAGGGACTGCTGGCAAGATGGCCAAATAGGAACAGCTGCAGTCGGCAGCTCCCAGGGAGAAGGCGGGGGATTTCTGCATTTCTAACTGAGGTATCCGGTTCGTCTCACTGGAACTGGTTGGACAGTGGGTGCAGCCCATGGAGGCCGAGCCGAAGCAGGACGGGATGTTGCCTCACCCAGGAAGCACAAGGGGTGTCAGGGGATTTCCCTCCCCTGGCCAAGGGAAGTCATGAGGGACTGTGCTGTGAGGAACACTGCGCTCTGGCCCAGATACTGCGCTTTTCCCACGGTCTTCACACCCTGCAGACCAGGAGATTCCCTCAGATGGCGAGGCCACCAGGGTCCTGGGTTTCAAGCACAAAACTGGGCGGCTGTTTGGGCAGTACTGAGCTAGCTGCAAGAGTTTTTTGTTTGTTTTAGTTTTTGTTGTTGTTTGTTGTTGTTGTTGTTGTTTTCATACCCCAGTGGTGCCTGGAACACCAGTGAGACAGAACCATTCACTCCCCTGGAAAGGGGAGGGAGCCAAGTGTTCTGGTTCAGCGGGTTCCACACCCACGGAGTCCAGCAAGCTAAGATTCACTGGCTTGAAATTCTCACTGCCAGCACAGCAGTCTGAGGTCGACCTGGGATGCTGGAGCTTGGTATAGGGAGAGGTGTCCACCATTGCTGAGGATTGAGTAGGCGGTTTTACCCTGACATTGTAAACAAAGTCAGGGAGAAGTTTGAACTGGGAGGAGCCTACCACAGCTCAGCAAGGCTGCTGGGGCCAGACTGCCTCTCTAGATTCTTCATCTCTGGGCAGGGCATCTCTGAAAAAAAGGCAGCAGCCACAGTCAGGAACTTATAGATAAAACTCCCATCTCCATCAAACAGAGCACCTGGGGAAAGGGGCGGCTGTGGGAACAGCTTCAGCAGACATAAACGTCCCTGCCTGATGGCTCTGAAGAGAGCAGCGGATCTCCCAGCATAGCACTTGAGCTCTGCTAAGGGTCAGATTGCCTCCTCAAATGGGTCCTGACCCCCCTTCTCACCACTCCTATTGAACATAGTATTAGAAGTTCTGGCCAGGGCAATCAGGCATGAGAAAGAAAGAAAGGGTATTCAATTAGGAAAAGAGGAAGTCAAATTTTCTCTGTTTGCAGACGACATGATTGTATATTTAGAAAACCCCATCGTCTCAGTCCAAAATCTCCTTCAGCTGAGAAGCAACTTTAGCAAAGTCTCAGGATACAAAATCAATGTGCAAATTTCACAAGTATTCCTAAACACCGATAACAGACAAAGAGAGAGCCAAATCATGAGTGAACTCCCATTCACAATAGCTACAAAGAGAATAAAATACCCAGGAATCCAACTTACAAGGGATGCGAAGGACCTCTTCAAGAACTACAAACCGCTGTTCAAGGAAGTAAAAGAGGACACAAATAAATGAAAAAACATTCCATGCTCATGGATATGAAGAATCAATATCATGAAAATGGCCATACTCCCCAAAGTAATGTACAGATTCAATGCTATCCCCATCAAGTGACCATTGACTTTCTTCACAGAATTGGAAAAAACTACTTTAAATTGCATATGGAACCAAAAAAAGAACCCACACAGCCAAGACAATCCTAGCAAAAATGAACAACACTGGAGGCATCACGCTACCTGACTTCAAACTATACTACAAGGCTACAGTAACCAAAACAGCATGGTACCGGTACCAAAACAGATATACAGATCAATGGAACATAACAGAGGCCTCAGAAATAACACCACCCACCTACAACCATCTGATCTTTGACAAACCTGACAAAAACAAGAAATGGGGAAAGGATTCCCTATTTAATAAATGGTGTTGGCTAGCCATATGCAGAAAACTGAAACTATACCCCTTCCTCACACCTTATACAAAAATTAACTCAAGATGGATTAAATACTTAAATGTAAGACCTAAAACCATAAAAACCCTAGAAGAAAACCTAGGCAATACCATTCAGGACACAGGCATGGGCAAATACTTCAGGACTAAAATACCAAAAGCAATGGCAACAAAAGCCACAATTGACAAATGGGATCTAATTAAACTAGAGAGCTTCCACACAGCAAAAGAAATCATCACCAGAGGGAACAGGCATCCTATAGAATGGGAGAAAATTTTTTCAATCCATCCATCTGACAAAGGGCTAATATCCAGAATCTACAAAGAACTAAACAAATTCACAAGAAAAAACAACCCCTTGAAAAATCCCTTCATATCAAGGGACATGAACAGACGCTTCTCAAAAAAAGACATTTATGTGGGCAACAAACATGAAAAAAAGCTCATTATCACTGGTCATTAGAGAAATGCAAATCAAAACCACAATGAGATACCATCTCATGCCAGTTAGAATGGCAATCATTAAAAAGTCAGGAAACAACAGATGCTGGAGAGGATGTGGAAAAATAGGAATATTTTACACTGTTGGTGGGAGTATAAATTAGTTCAGCCATTGTGGAAGACAGTGTGGTGATTCCTCAAGGATCTAGAATCAGAAATACCATTTGACCCAGCAATCCCATTACTGGCTATATACCCAAAGGATTATAAATCATTCTACTATAAAGACACATGCACACGTATGTTTTATTGCGGCACTGTTCACAATAGCAAAAACTTAGAACCAACCCAAATGCCCATCAATGATAGACTAGATAAAGAAAATATGGCACATGTATACCATCGAATACTAAGCAGCCATAAAAAAGGATGAGTTCATGTCCTTTGCAGGGACATGGATGAAGCTGGAAACTATCATTCTCAGCAAACTAACACAAGAACAGAAAACCAAACACCACATGTTCTCACTCATAAGTGGGAGTTGAACAATGAGAACACATGGACACAGGAAGGGGAACATCACACACCAGGGCCTGTTGGGGGGTGGGGGGCTAGGGGAGGGATAGCATTAGGAGAAATAGATAATGTAGATGACAGGTTGATGGCTGTAGCAAACCATTATGACACATGTATACCTATGTAACAAACCTGCATGTTCTGCACATGTACCCCAGAACTTAAAGTATACTAATTAAAAAAAGAAAAGAAAAGCCACTTACGACAAAATGACAGTCAATACCATACTGAATGGGCAAAAGCCAGAAGCATTCCCCTTAAAACTGGTACAAGACAAGGAACAGACTCTCTCACCACTCCTATTCAACACAGTATTGGAAGTTCTGGCCAGGGCAATCTGGTAAGACAAAGAAATAGAGGGTATATGAATAGGAAGAGAGGAAGTCAAATTGCCTCTGTTTGCAGATGATGAGATCCATCTAGAAAACCCAGTAGTCTGAGCCCCAAATCTCCTTAAGCTAGTAAGTAACCTCAGCAAAGTCTCAGGATACAAAATAAATGTGCAAAAATCACAAGCATTCCTATATACCAACAATAGACAAGCAGAGCACCAAATCATGAATGAAGTTCCATTCACAATTGCTACAAAGAGAATAAAATACCTAGGCATACAGCTAACAAGGGAAGTGAAGAACCTCTTCAAGGAGAACTACAAACCATATTGCTCAAGGAAATAAGAGAGGACACAAACAAATGGAAAAACATTCCATGCTCATGGATAGGAATAATCAATATCATAAAAAAAGGCCATACTGCCCAAAGCAATTTATAAATTCAATGCTATTCCCATGAAACTACCACTGATATTCTTCACAGAATTAGAAAAAACTACTTTAAAATTCATATAGAACCAAAAAAGGACTGAAATAGCCAAGATAATCATAAACAAAAAGAACAAAGCTGGAGGAATCATACTACCCGACTTCAAACTATACCATAAGACTACACTAACCAAAACAGCATGGTGCTGGTACAAAAACAGACACATAGACCAATGGAACAGAATCAAGATCTCAGAAATATGACTGCACATCTACAACCATCTGATCTTCAACAAACCTGGCAAAAACAAGCAATGGGGAAAAGATTCCCTATTTAATAAATGGTGTTGGGAGAACTGGCTAGCCATATGGAGAAAATTGAAACTGGACCCCTTCCTTATACCTTTTACAAAAATTAACTCAAGATGGATTAAAGACTTAAATACAAAACCCAAAACTATAAAAACTCTAAAAGAAAATTTGGGGCATAGGCACGGGCAAAGTTTTCATGATGAATATATCAAAAGCAATTGCAACAAGAGCAAAAACTGACAAATGGGATCTAATTAAAGAGCTTCTGCACAGCAAAAGGAACTATCATCAGAGTGAACAGACAACCTACAGAATGGGAGAAAATTTTTGCAATATATCCATTTGACAAAGTATTAATATCGTAGGTTACTACAAGGAACTTAAATTTACAAGAAGAAAACACATTAAAAAGTGGGCAAAGGGCATGAACAGAGACTTCTGAAAAGAAGACATTTAAGTGGCTAATAAACATGAAAAAAGCTTAACATCACTGATCATTAGAGAAATGCAAATCAAAACCACACAGATACCATCTCACACCAGTCAGAATGTCGATTATTAAAAGTTAAGACACAACAAATGCTGGCAAGGCTATGGAGAAACAGGGATGCTTTTACACTGTTGGTGGGAATCACACAAGTGATTAATATCAGAAGAACCATCCTCATCTTGTATTTGAAAACATGAAGAAAAGGAACTAGAATTATTCAGCCAAAGGGAGAGAAAGCTTTGAAATAATTTAATATATTTCTGTGGCTAAGTTATATCTTGAGAGCTTTAAAGTGCTTCAAGAAAATTTTTCCTAAGTAAAACAGCAAGTGCTAAAAAAAAAAAAAAATCAGCACTTAAAAACTTACTGAATAAACGAATGAATGAATAACAAATGAATAAGGAAGGTGATCTTGAAATACAGAAAAATCTGCTTGTGATTATAAATTCTGCACAAATGTGATATAAATGACAATCCTGGAATAAATGTTGAACCCTTAAAAAAGTAAGAGATCAAAGTTAGTATACTATCTGAAAAGCTGCTAATTTCTTTTAATGATATATCTTTTCATTAAATTATAAAACCTTACATATGGATAAACAAATTAGTAATTTTCAGTAATTTGAGTGTTAAAAATTTGTTTGTTTGGGGGGTCGTGATACCTCATTGTCTATAATCACTTAAGATTATAAAATATGCCTATACTTTTTTCCTTTGCCTTAACAATAATTAGAGTAATTAAACTATTCTATAATCCAATTATTTGCATTATCCAGAATCCAGAAGCCAGCTGAAATACACACCCATATATAAATGTGTGTATATATACACATACAAAATGAGACAGACATGCTATATTAATATTGGTATTTAATTTCAATATTGAAACTTTCTCCTTTTAATAATTTTCTTACTTTCTGTCTCATTACAAATAAGAGAACCTTTGTTTAAGATATATATTTGTATACGTGTGTGTATATATACATATACATCTAAATATTAAATATGTCACACTCAGAAGCACAATATGCAAATACATATTCATTCTAATTCTCAACAAAACCTTACTTCTTGCTTCATAAGTTATGTTTAATATTTTAATATTAAAAGTAGAGTAATAGGTATTTTAGCAGTATCAGTGTGAAAAATCACGGATGTAAATCTAGAAACATATTTCATTTCTGCACTATATTTGGGTAGAGAATCTCTGTATTGCTTGATTTCATTTAAGCTTCCTTCATTTAAAAGACGTTAATGAAGTTGACTCATCTATTTCACTGAATAATTACTCTTCGTTTTCTCACTCATTTCTGGCTTTATAAAGATGTATTTTCTGTGTGTCTCTCTCTTAAGACCATTTCATCTCTTTCAGCTTCCCAAAACAGCATTCCTATTAATACTTCCCAAATATTTATACAGTATTATAATGATTTCTGTTATCTTCTCATCAATTTCCTTCATTTTCTCTTCACCTGTAATTTTTTTTGCAAGTATACTTACCTTTACATTTATATTTCTTTGAAATGTATTAAGTGGGCAGTTAGATGAGATGTACCTACATATACACACATGCATACACCAAAAGAGATACAAGTTTTGTCTAATTTTTTAAGCTGAAATATTAATATACATAAATCAATATGTAATATACAATATTTTTAGAAAACTGAGTCCAGTATTTTTAAACTTATTGTCAACCATATTTTTAAAAGTTTGATTAAATATCTATCTATAGAAGGAGAATTCAAATGAAAATCACCAAGTTAAAACAAGTTAGCAAAATCATGTTTCCTTCTAATACAATGTAAATACTAGCTTCCTTTCAGTTTCATCAACATTTTAATTCAATGACTAAACTAATTTAAAATTTGTTTTCGCTTGTACTAATATACACTAATGTTAAGAAGCTGCTTACTTTTATATGACTGTGACAGAAAAAATTAAATGGATTCTATGTGTGACATGGCCCAAATCACCTAATCAATTCTTTAGAAATTTACTGAGTATCTAGTAAGTACAAGGCACTCGGCGGACACAAAAAGTATCATGACATACTCCTTGACCTGAGACTGACTAGAGGGAAAATGTGACTGCTTACAAAAACATTGGTGAATGTAGGACAAACTATCTTTCTTCAAATTAAAATAACTGTATTAAATGCCTAGCTCTATCATATTATACTATTTCATATTAATGTATTTTCATGCTTACACCACATACGATTTTTATATAGGAAATACTACTAAAATAATAACTATATTTTAACTGCTTTCTTTGGCATTTTTCAAATCTAATACTAATCATCAAGATGCAATGAGAGAGATATAGTTATAAGAGATACAAAAATGTTTAGAAAATCCTAATGTATTCAAACAAAGAAAAAATATACATATACAGTATCAGTTAAGTTCATCTGTTAAAACAAAAATGGAAAGATGGATAACATTTCACACTCAGAAAGAAAGGAATATGCTAAATGACCTAGGATTTTTCAAAGTATCCAGGAAGCTCATAAATAGCCCAATATTTCATTGGATTCATAAGAAAATATTTTTTGGAACTTAATATTTCTTAATGATTCTTAACATTTCTTAATATTTATTTCTTAATTATTTTCATTTGATTATTTGTAATGTAAAGCAACTGAAGAATATTGCAGAAAGCAGTTTGGCAAAGGTTGTTGGTCTTTTTAAGAAATCTCGAAAGACCAACAGATCAGCATTATCCATCTTCATGCACTCCCATAATCTTTTTTTCATAATGACTAGTTCTGATTTTTTTCTATTATAATAAAAACAAGATGAGTAACACTCAGCACCCAGATTTTACACATTTGAAGATTATTTCAGTAGGACTGACTCCTGGTAATAAGATTAAAAGGTCAACAATAAAATAAAGTTGGAAATCAACTCCAAAAGGAACCTCAAAACCATGCAAATAAATAGAAATTAAATAACCTGCTCGTGAATGATTGTTGCAAATGAAATCAAGATGGAAATTTAAAAATTCTTTGAACTGAACAATAATAATCACACAATGTATCAAAACCTTTGGGATATAGCAAAGGTACTGCTAAGAGGAAAGTTCCTAGCCTTAAATGTCTACATCAAAAAGTCAGAAAGAGTACAAATAGACAATCTAAGGCCACACCTCAAGAAACAAGAACAAACCAAACCCAAACCTATCACAAGAAAAGAAACAAAGATCAGAGCCAAACTAAATGAAACTGAAACAAATAACAACAACAAAGATAAATGAAACAAAAAGCTGGTTCTTTGAAAAGATAAATAAAATTGACAGACCATTAGCAACATTAACCCAGAAAATAAGAGAGATGATTCAAATAAGCTCAATTATAATTTAAATGGGAGATATTACAATTGGTACCACGGATATACAAAAGATCATTCAAGGCTACTATGAACCCCTTTACGTACATAAATTAGAAAACCTAGAGAAAATGGATAAATTCCTGGAAATATAGAACTCTCCTAGATTAAATCAAGAAGAAACAGAAACTCTGAGAAGACCAGTAATAAGCAGTGAGATTGAACTGGTAATAAATATTTGCCAACAACAAAAAAGTCCAGGACCAGATGGATTCACAGTTGAATTCTATCAAACATTCAAAGAAGAAATGGTACCAATCCTAGTGACACTATTCCACAAGGCAAAGAGAAAAAAGAGAAAATGTTCCCTAAATCATTCGATGAAGCTAGTATCATCCTAATATGAAAATCAGAAAAGGACAGAGCAATAAAAGAAAAACTACAGACCAATATCCCTGATGAACACAGATGCAAAAATCCTTTAAAAATATGAGCTAATCAAATCCAACAGAATATCAAAAAGATAATCCACCATGACCAAGTGGGTTTCATGCCAGGGATGCAGGGATGGTTCAAAGTACACAAGTCAATAAATGTAATACACCACATAAACAGAATTAAAAACAGAAATCACATCATCTCAAGAAATGCAGAAAAAGCATTTGACAAAATTCAGCATCCCTTTGTGATGAACACCCTCAACAATACTGGCAGAGAAGGGATATACCTTAACATAATAAAGCCATCTATGACAAACTCACAGCCAACATAATATTGAATGGGAAAAAGTTGAAAGCATTCCCTCTCAGAAGTGGAATGAGACAAGGGCACCCACTCTCACCACTTCCATTCAACATAGCACTGGAAGTCCTAGCCAGAGCAATCAGACAAGAAGAAAAAAAATAAAGCACATCCAAATTGGCAAAGAGGATGCTAAATTGTTGCTGTTTGCTAATGATATGATTGTATACCTAGAAAACCCTAAATACTCCTCCAAAAAGCTTGTAGAACTGGTAAACGAATTTGGCAAAGTTTCAGGATACAAAATTAATGTACACAATCAGTAGCTCTTCTACACACCAACAGCAACCAAGCTGAGAATCAAATTAAGAACTCAAACCTCTTTACAATAACTGCAAAAAAATAAAATAAAATTTAGGAATATACCTAACCACTGAGGTGAAAGACCTCTACCAGGTTTTGGTTTTGGTTTTTTTTTGTTTTCTTTTTTTTTGAAATGGAGTTTCGCTCGTATCACCCAGGCTGGAGTGCAATGGCACGATCTCAGCTCACTGCAACCTCCATCTCCCGGGTCCAAGCGATTCTCCTGCCTT